>NW_009599826.1:27865-110385 GCF_000690535.1 Cariama cristata | reverse complement strand
CCAGGAAGGGGGCGTTAATTGTACTTTGCTCAAAGACGTGCATCTGCCCGTGTGCTGTTTGCATCCCTGTGCATAGCTTGCTTTTAAGGACATCCCATTTCTTCCTATCGTCTGTAAACAAGCGATTTATTGCTGTCTTGGCAAAATGTAAACAAAACTTAGCACCTTGCCCTGGGGAGAGCTGCAGCTAACATATGGTTTGTCTGTACCTTGGTGCACAATTTCTTTTGTATTTGTCTTTTCCAGCACCCTTCAAGTTCCAGAGGGAAAAACACATCAGCGCCGCTGTGTCTTTATCCTGTGGAATCTAAACTAGAATTGAGCGTGTTGCAGGCAATCAATAGTACTGTGCAAATTAGCCTTTATGACTGAACCACTGTTTGCTCACAGGAAAAAAAAAAAGGAAGAAAAAATAAAGCTGGCGTGAGTACAGTGCCCCTAACAAATTGCTGCCGTGAGCACACCGCAACTTAACTCATGTCCTGGGGTTCTTTTCCAGAGGGTATAGCATCTACCTGAGGCAGGAGTGCAAGCTACGAGAGGGAGGAGTGCAAGGTCGGAGAGCTACGCCGCACTATGAAGGACCCAGAATTAATTTTTTTTAGGTTTTTGCACTGGACCCTGCTCCTATCGCCTTGGCCTGAGGAGCTGGCTCACAGCCAAGAACGCGGGCGGACAGGATTGCTGCCGCCGCCATCGGGAGGGCTCGGCGGGGTCTTTCGGTGCTTGGTACAGCCCCAAAGCAGCAGGTACAGCAGGTCCCTGCTTCTGCCCCGTCAGCCTGCCCAAGCCCTGACAGACAAGAGGGAAGGTCCAACAAGATGGTTGGGGATGGAGTGCTTGCCCTGAAAGGACCGGCGCAAGGACCCGGAGGAGAGGAGGGTTTGGGGGACCTGGCAGCAGCCCCCAGAACCTGCGAGGGGGTTAGCGAGGGGCTGGGGCCAGAGTCAGGCTCTTCACAACGGTACGTGGTGGGAGGATGAGGCGTGATGGGCACAAGGTGACACAAAGGAGGTACGGACTGGAGATCGGGAGAAACTTCTCCCTGAGGCCAGCCAAGCAGGGGCACAGGTTGCCCAGAGAGGTTGTGCAGTCTTCATCCACGGAGGTTTTCAAGACCTGACACGAAAAAGCCTTGAACAACCACTTCGAAGCCGACAGCTGACTGCTTGCAGCAGGAGGTTGGACAAGAGACCTCCTGAGACCCCCTTCCAACCCAAATTATGAACCCTTGCCGAGTTACTCACAGGAAAGCTTTTTACTTCAGTAAGACAGATTTTTGGAATAAGATGCATGGTAGAGCCTTTCAGAATCTGGCCTTTGGCATACTATTTGTCATTAACTTCTCTACTCACTTAACACGTTCCAGTACAGTATTTACACACTCTTACATGAACACACCTACTTATATATTGCTGCACACAGAAAATCCAACAAGACTGCCCTGTCAATATTTGGTTTTATTGCTCAGTGCAAAGTAGTTTGTTTTCCAGCTGTACATTATTAAAGGGGAGAGCTAACACAGTGATGGACATTAGTAGTCAATAAACTAAGCATTGATACTCATCATGTTAATAAGAAGGTGTTCAAAAGTGAAAATAAATATTGCGTGCTTAAACAAATCATGCAGTAAGCAGAAGAAACGTTATAAGAATTTATTTTGTAGAGGATAAACAATAGAAAATAACTATTACATAGATACATGCAATGAACAAGTCATTCAACAAATGTAACTCCTTTCTCTTGTCTGCAAATTACCTGCAAAGAGAGAGCGAGCCTGTGTATCTATTCGCTATTTAGAATTCCTCAGCAAATGGGTCATGTCAGCAAAGTGCTGCCAGCGCTTTACTGGCAGGTTTTTTACCACAACTCTTACTTTGAATGTATGTTCCTTCTGCAATCAACTGCTTGTGCTCAGCACTTCCCCACCGAAGTCATGGGGCATTTTCCCTCTCTCCCGGCTGTACCAGGTGAGCCAATTCCCCTGCCAGCAAGGAATGCACAAGATGACCATCTACTTTTTGGCACCGGTAATTTATAATCACATGAGTTCTTTCTGCAAATGTTTTCGTTCGTGCACAGAAAAGAGCTCATAATGTTCCCAGGAAGTGAACAAAGATGGAGCAAATACTGTCAAATACTGTCACTTGCAGCTTTCATTTGAAATAATACTCACAAATAATTTTTTCAAGCATTCACACATCACTAAAAAGAACCCCTCTTAGCTTCCCACTGTAAGAGCGGGCTATATTCTAAATAACAAATTTTAAAAGGATCATAGAATCCATGAAGGCTTCCTTCCTTTACGCATTGGATTTAGGGTTTTTTAGCTATCGTACAACCCAGACATTGCTTATGAGACTAACATACATAGGAAAAACAGCCAGAAAGGCGAAGATCGGATTGACAGTTCTAGCTTCCTATTCATCAATCCCCCTTCCAAACATATGCCAGGACGCGATCCCGTTCCTCCTAAGGCTAGCTGCATTACAGAGGGCACCCTAAGGCATCACTACTTTGTCAACCGCATCTTTATTTGCGGTTACCCACCGCACTCACTGATTTTCCTGCGGGTCCATTAGCTGTGTTTTCAATGTATATCGCTCAAGCTGGAACACACAAAGACAGAGCGACATGATAAGCGTTTCAACCATTTTCACTGCCTACGTTGCTGTTTGAAAAGAAGTCCAGCAAGACATGCTACAGCTAAGATCTCAAGCATAATATCACCAGAGATATAACACCGGCTTATTCCTTCAGAGGAAAAATGGTCCCCAGATGACTGAAATCTCCCTCTAGTCAGTGTCAGTAAACAGCAACAGAAATCAAAAGTCACAAGGGTACAATTGTCATTAGTATGTAAATTTTAAAAGCTCAGTCAAAAATATCAATACTTTCCACTTAATTTATTACTATATAAAGATGGATGATAGTAAAGCGAAACATTGATTTTCAATGCCCTTTAAAAAATGGTGATGAAGAAAATACTCAAGGACAACTACTTCAAAATACACAGACTCAAAATTAATTATTGTATTTTTTTACAACTGCTTGTTCAGTTCAATCTTATTTGATTGCTTTTTTTAATGAAGAAAAGGAATAGACCATTTATGTGAAGAGCCATTTCAAAATTGATTAGATGTAAAGACAGGTTAGCATTTTTACAGTATTGACAGAAAACCATTAACCAAGCAGCCTATAGACACGGTCACTGAAAGTTAATCGAAGCGAATAGTAATTTGGTCGGGCTTTGCGTGACAGTCATACAAGCTCACCGCCTCTATTCACAGATTTTGGTTGTAACTGATCTCCGCATTGAACTGCCTCTTTTGAATGCAATGTATAATTACTTTTTGATTATAGTCATTGAATTTAAACATTTTTGATAGTGTGTAACTATTGTCACGTGCTTGTTTCTAAAATTAACTACAGCATCTTTAACATTGCGTAGAGACTTGGATTTAAAAGCACGGTTAGCAGTCTTGGGTAATAACTTTTCTTTGATTATTTACCTTTCAGATTACTTGAGTCTACATTGTGAGATAAGGCTAAAGCTAAGAAATTATTTTAAAGGAAACAGTACTTGTGGGCTTTGTAGGTCGATGGCTCTGCAACAAATTCTGTACCACCTGACAAATATCACATGCTTGCAGCAAACATGTTCTTAATAGTGATAAGCTGCAACTAACCGCTTTTTCAAGTGGTTCTGGCATATGGAACAACCAGTAGAAGTGAAACACACAGGGCAAACTAGATAGAGGGCCTGATTAAGGGGATACCTAATTTAATAATGTAGACAGCAAATAAGCACATTCTCTTCCACGTGTATAATTACACTGCAAATTATTAAAATCAAGGCAATTTTTAAAAAAAAATAAATCTAATTTTTTTCCCACTCCACACAATTAACTCAAAGTTACCTTTGTTTCACATTTTTAGCACATTGTTTGAAGAAAATGCACTGCAGGTACTTTTTTATTTCCATTTTATTAAAAATGTAGGCAGCACCTCTGTCTGAGTATAGCATAGCTCAGTCCCATGTTGCAGCAATAAAAAATTTGGAGCTTTAAGATTCTTCCAGATTTGAAATATTTAACCAACAAGCAACCTTGTTGACATCTTCCTGGAAAAGCTTCATTCTAGATAATTAAGCTTTTGATAAAGTTTTATTTGCTAGTATCTGTAATGTCATGAACGTAATACAGAAAAGATGAAACCAGGGTTGAATTTTATGTGCATTTTCTACATCCTGGCTTCCATGCCCATGCTCAGGGTTTCAGCAGTGATGCCACTGAGCTGGAGAACAATGTCCTTGTAAAACTAATTTGTTTCATCATCTTATTCTCGCATAAGAACAACAAAACCCAAAAGGATGGAGCATTTGAAACAACTTCCCGAGTGGTGATGTGGGAAAGCCCTGCTCTCCACCAAGTCCTTCAGCAGAAAACCCCTGTGCCTGTGCTGGATTCGGAAGCGAAGGCCATCCAGAAGGACCAGCGTGAAAAAGTTTTTATTTCAATGCACCTTTCTCTGGAGGTAGTTTTTAATACAGCAGGAAGAGACCGGTTAGCCCCTGTTCCCTACTCACCTCACATTAGTCAACTGATGGGGATGCACAAAGCCACTCTACGAAGAGCCCTTGGGAGTAACTGAGGAGCTACTGTATCAATCCACCAAAGAAAAAGGCAGAGGCCATTTTCCATCACCACTGCAAAGTGCTGCAAAAACATACACAGGATTTTTTGCTGAAGGTCAAAATTTGGCCATTGGGCAGTACAATATTACAATTTGGCCCTTGGGCAGAACAATGTTGATAGGGAATTTATAACAATGTCCAGTGAGAGAGACAAACCAGTAATTAGGGCAACCTTTAAACAGACAATTATCCAGCCGCTTTGGGAGACAGAGCTGCCTCTGCACACCAAAGCAGCAGCAAGAATCATTTTTCCTGGTTACCTCCATCACACAAACATTTTGAAGAGCAACTGCTAAAGCGCTGCAATGCTGCCAGCACGCTGCATGCCACGGCCGGTGGAAGCTGACCAGCGCTTACAGGGACAGTAGCTGCTCTACGCTTCTCGAGGCATTTCAGCTGTAAGGGCACTTTAAAGAGAGGAAAACAAGAAGCTGAAGTCTATTCCTTGTCAAACTGAGATGCAGTTCAACCTGACGTTTGAATATGTGGACCTTGCTAAAATGCTTGCTGTGAAAAGACTAGAATTGTTTCCTTGTTTGTCTTGAAAGGAAAACGGGAGAAAAAAAAAAGCGAAGATGCCAAAAGCTTGGAGGCATGCAAACTCGGAAACACAAACTAAAGGCTGTCTCAACCTGCAGCTGTTGCACAAAATACACCCGAAGCCTTCCCCAAGTAAATAACCTCCTTGCCTGCCTCTTTATTAGCAAATGCTATGAACCCTGACCCAGCTTAGAAAAATTTAATATTTTCGCCCTAAATACTTTAAAAAAGAGATTCAAGGGGCCTGGTGGAGTCAGGAAGTCTGGCGAGAGGTAATTTGACATCTGAATTATTTCAAGGCCAATATGGAAAGCTATTCAAAGGCTTATTTGGAGATACGTCAGTCAAGAGCCCACTTCTACCACAGAGATGGTGTTGGAAACCTGGGCAGCTTTCAGAAAGCTGTGAGATAGAGCAGGGAACTATGCTGAATGTCACATCTCAATCTAAGATGTCTATGATTAAGAAAATTATCTTGGTAATAGCCCTATTTCCACACCTGTAAAAGCATTTAAAATTTATTTAAAATGATAAGCGTAAACAATGAACATGGTGTAAAAGCTTCCCTCTGCTAATTTAGTTGCATTGATTAAGATTTTACGTGATGCTTCTAAATTGGAATGTCAGCCCCGTGCTTCGTGGTGAGGCTTCGTAGCTCGGGGTCTGCAGTGCTTTGGTTAAACAAGCGGCCTTCCAGGACTGCTGCGTTGAGGGGCAGGCAATAGGAAACATCCTTCCTTTCATTTTAGATAAGGTGTGGATGATTTCATTAATCTTTATTGTCCATGCAATGTGGCTTTAAAATAAAATGGCCAAGCTTCTCCTTTGCCTTCTCTTAAGATGTTTCCCTCCATATAAAAAATAATCTAATTATCCACTATCAAAATTTGAAAATGCATCATGGTTGTAATTATACAAATCTGGAGTCATTTTGCTAAGAAACATCCAAGTTGTGTCTGAAATGTAATCAGCAGTGGAAAAGGAAAAATAAATTAATTAATATTCATTTCTGCAAATTATTCATAGTAGCACGTGGCTAACAGCTACTTAACAGGGAGGAAGGAGGTGCGCAGATCCTGGGATTGCCTGTCTAGGATTTCTTTTTGCAAGTAACACGGAACAGTTACCCATCCTTTCAATTCATAGCTTGTTTTTATCGGAATGCCGTCGCAGGCACTGCTACCACTCGTCAGCAGCGGCAGCGACGGGGTTCATTATTGCCCGACGCGGTACTGGGGAGGAACCACGGTCAGTTGTAACTGTCCACGGATCAGCTCTGGCATGAGACAGTTGGAAGCAGTTTGTTGTCATGGCTCGTTGCCATACATTACAGACAATTAAAACTATTTTTGCAGTGTGCAGAGTCACGCATGCCACAGGGCTGCGCAAGCAGAGCGATACCTCCGACCGAACCAGGCAGGCGACAAGTTTCTGCACACAGACAGAGTACCCAAAAGCACCCGTGCACACAAATATTTTAACTTTAAATGCCCAGATAGCACATACATATTTAAAATTACATTTCTCGTCTATTGATATAGCTGCATCTGTGGCATTCATCACCTAATGTTAATAAGACTGTTAGACATAATTTAGTCTAAGGCCCTGGCCAGGCAGTCCCTCCCACAGGCAAGGAGCATTGCCTGGATCAGGTCTCCAGGTGTTAAACTCGGCTCTGTGGCTGCAATTCTTAACTTCACAAAGTGAATTTCACAGAAAGTTCTTTTTTCTGGATTTACACACACAATCCTGTTACTTGCTGATTTGTTCCTTAAAAAACCCAAAACAAAACACAAAACCATCTCTCTTCTGCCATTGGCATTTTCTGACTACAAGCAGCTCTTCTTACCTTCTGCAGAATTTTCTATTTTATAGCTCCCAGGCTGAGATTCTAACATACAGAAACTTTAAGTAATATCAGAAATATCACCTTGTCCCAGTACAGAGGTGCACGCCAAGGACAACAGACAGCGATGTGCTGGCCCAGGGTGCGTTGATGCACCTCTGTGCCCAGCTGTTCCCCTGCACCTCTGGCGAGGAATCTACCGAGTCACGGCGATACTGCCTGCCTCCTCCCAAGGAAAGAGGGACCGGCATTAAAAAGATATCTGCACTGTCAGTTGTAGAAACAGACAGGCTCCCTGTTGCAGTACCATTTATCAGAAGGGTGAAAGAGTTGCCGCAGGTTGTGCCCTCTGTTCTCCGATGCAGCCATCTCTCAGAAGCTGCTTTCCCTTCCCATCACTTGCCACCATTTCCATCTCAGCCCAGCAAGAAGACGAGGCAGTCCCAGGCCCTTCCCTGGAGGCCAGCTTCCCTCTAACCTCCTAGCAGTTCCTTCAGCTCAGCCCCACTCTTTGGCTTCACAAAGATTTTATCCACCAGCAAATCTCTTGCTAAAGGCTTGCTAATGCAGTGCAGATTGGAGAGATAGCTAATGCCTTGTTGCCAAGTGATTTCTGCTTTAATTGCATTTTAAGTCTCTCTTAATTGGTCCTCTAAAAGTCTCGCATACTGTAAGGGGAATAAAGTTATACTGTGTGTCTTATTAGTTCTCTCGCAAAGTATGTTCTGTAGAGGATTTTGCTTTGGCATTCTGGCCTTTCCATTCATTACTTTGAAGGAAAAGATTAGCCAATGATTTGGATATTACTATTTAAATGGTGGCTCTGGTGTTACAAATCTTTTCCTTCCATTAGAATTTTTTAAAATTCCACATACGAAATACAGTGGATGACACCATCCTAATCCTCACTAATAGTTTCTGACCTTTAGCTGCAAGCATATATTTTCCTGGGTTTTCAGGAATGAGCCCCAACATTATGCTTCATTGCAAGCTCTTTCATCTCTCTGCACACTCCGAAGTTAAACTTTCTGCTCTGTCTCGGTATTCACAAAGCCCACGTATATTAAGGCCATACTTCCATTGACTTCGCTTTTAATATTTAACAGGCAGTACATGATACCCTCAGTATTGACTCTGCTAAGTCCATTAATGACCCTTTTGTGGCTTGACTTTAATTTAGGCTTTGAAGGAAAACTGCTGTATTATGAGTCAGGGGTGAGAGAGAATATTGCTTATATTAAAGATCCGTATAAAAAGAATATAATCTCTGACCTACTAAGGCAAAGTTGAACACTCAAAATAATTCCTACTGTAAGGCACATGAAAAATATTATTATGGAATGCCCAGGCTTTCATCTGACAAGGGAGATTTAAGGATTTCATTGTTTATGTACGTAAGAGGAAAAAGTCTTTAGTTTTTTGTTGCAGGCAAGCTGCAATAGAGCTAGAGTTGTCCAAAGTCAGAATACATATATCTACCTCGAAATCCACGGAATTTTACAGATCTTAAGTGCTACACGGAGTGTATTAAAAACATCAACTGTTGAGAGACATCTTGAGTACTTAAACCTTACAGGTCGCATTAAAGACAGAGTTTCAAAACTCCCCAAGTCTTGCTGGTTTAAGTGAGACCCTTAATAATTCAGTATAGCTCTGTGTGTGTGTATCAGTCCCTGTGGTAGAGCTCAGCACGTCGTAACGAGATAGGAGCAGATCTGTATTACAGTGAAGGATGACGTGGCCTAATGGCTTTGGCTACGGCATGAAGTGTGAGATTTAAATTGACTAAAGTGAAACGCAAGGGCGCGATTTGCGTGAATGCGGTCAACAGAGGAATATTGCTTCAGATTGCCCTAGGGAAGAAACAATTCCGAAAGGACACTCTGGAGTCCGTCAAGGAGCCTGCAAGCTCTCCAGCCTGCTTTGAAAGGGCAGCTGCTGGGGATGAAGGGAAGAGTCCTGCCTGCCAGGGCTTGGGGCTCACAAGGCTTTACTATTACCAGCTTAGAGACAAGCATCGAGAGGAAGAAGTTTGAAGGCTCCTACTCCATGCCAAAAAGGTGCTTGAGACACTGAGCAGCTGCAATAAAAAAGTAAAAGACTCACAGGTCAATGATGCATCAAGAAACGCTAAAAGAATGTAAAGGCAGGGGACAGATTCAGAATGTGGTTCAAATCAATAAACTTCTAAGTGCGCAGGCACAGAAGACGCCCTGCAAAAAGCTGAAGAGCTGTACAGCTACTACATAAGCGTAAGGTTTTGCAATAGTAAAGTCTTGTTACTTGGGAAATTGCAGTGAACTATAAGAACATTGCAAAAGGCTAAGGAACACTTAGAAAATTATGTTTTAAAAAACTTCCTGAAATAGCAGTTGGGAAGAAACTAAATACTGACAGTCACTAGTCCAGTGAAACTGAACTGCACTGGACGATAGCTATAAAAAGTACATTTATTCATAGAATCATAGAATCATAGAATCATTATGGTTGGAAGAGACCTCAAAGATCATCAAGTCCAACCGTATACCTGATGTCACCCTGTCCCCTAAACCATGTCTTGAAGTGCACCCTTCCTGCAAGTACGAACAATTTTCTGTACCATCTCTGCCAGTCTAACTTCGGTTATTGACTACATCTTTGAATTGGAAAAAGACAAGCAGACTCATCTGAACATGAATCTACTGGAAGGACAATACTTTTCTACAAAGATCAAAGGCAGAGAAACACATATATGTGTGTGTATGTGTGTATAAATTGCATCTGGTGCACTGTTTCTTTTCATCTGGCCAACACTCAGTAATGTACTTATATTTAGATAAAAAATGTGAAACATACCTCAGCATTTTCCAACAGAGAGTCCATGCTGTACATTCTCAAGCAGCAATCCTCTCCCCCACCTAGCCACTCACCTTCAGCCTCAACCCAACTGTTAATTTCCATTAATTGAGTCCTACCTCAGTCAGGAAACCAAAGCAAGACTTTTTTTAAGGTGAGCAAAGTCTGGAGTCTCTCAGTCAAACATCAAGAACCAAGAAGTATGTTACATTTATACCAACCCTTTTTGCAGCCAGCAGCCTCCACAGCCAAAATAAAGCCTGGCAAGATGCAGCTGGGCAAATGTTCACATAATATGCTAATTTTTTTTCACATTGGTGAGTGCCTTGTAAAAATCTTCAGTTAAAAAACAGATGTGGAAGAAATGTCTCTGCAGCCTGGAAAGAACAAGGCTACTTGTCGTTAAGGGGGCAACACAAGTTGTTTCGGTCTTCCCTGTAATTGCACTACTGACTTGGACTGGTTTAGAGGAGAAACAGACTGGGAACAACCTGAATAGCAAACAACTCACCTTCCTAAGCCTGAGCTCAGAGGTCAGTGCTTCTTACAGGGAACAGTGCCAACAAATTGCAGTGGACCAGTGCTTTGCCCTATAAATACTTTAACAGAGGGTTGCATCTTTCTAACGCGTTCACAAAGGAAACTGTTAACCGAATTCCTCCTTATTTATGTGCGTTCTGTAGTCATGTCCTTGTGTGAGAACCTGAACACTGAGAAAGAACAAAGCTGCTGAACAGAGCTCATGCCTAAACCAAACACAGGTCTTCGTGTCTCCCAGGTAAACGTCATTCCTGCCCTCGCACCAGCTAGTTCTGCTCGGCTCTCCGGTGCGCAGGGAGACAGAGCAACTCTGCAGCAGCATCCCTTCCAAAGGGCTCTACAGGTCTCATTTCTGTGCAGGATACGGATATCATATCTCAACAGATCCCTATGGAAAGGTGAAGTAGCAGAGCCTGGGATCCTGTTACTTCCACCGCACTCCAAAGTAGGTGATCCCGTATCCCGAGGAGCATCACTGCGGAGCAGGCACACTCCCTGGTGCCAGCGGGAGTCACAGCCACTGCAGGTACCCTTAGGTTATCAGGACACGTCTACCTTCGTGTGTTAGTACAGACGAGGAACACGCTTTTCAGGTGAATCTCCCAATCACCACCGCTTCCCGTGCTTTGGTTTACGTTGCAGAGCAGAGAGCCACTGTGTGACGTGGGACTCTCTCGGGTGAAACTACACCGAGTGTTCTCCAGCCGCAGGCAAGGACTCAGCACAGGCGAGCAGACCCGAGCTAATTTGCAATAAGCTTCCCTGAAACACCCACAGTGTGGCCTTGGGGACTTTAACACCACGTGTTTTGCTTTACGGAGCTGCTCCGGTTGAGCTGCATGACTTGCTTATGTAGGCTTGGCCTTGTGGACCCAGAGAGAGCCGAGGACAAACACAACTGGTCAAGAGACCAAATCTGCTCAGCGGGAGAGGTGCGAGGCAGTGCCTCTGCAGCGGATTGGGATGAGGTCCTGCTGTCACAGGCAGGCAACGAGTGATGCTTGAAGCTAAAAGTGGTCCAGCTTCCCCCTTCTTCTCACTGTGTAACCAGAAACCACAAAACCACCCCAGCATTTGAGCTATTTTCTTGATAGGTGCCACTGTTTAAAAGCAGGGGACCAAGTTCTGCAGCTCTTCTGTAACAAATACACAACTGCAGTAGGAATTTTTGCTGAATGAAAGACTGCAGACTTTAGCCCATTAATTTTACAAATGTCTTGTCTTCAAATGCTACAGTAATTAGCTTAACTCCTTCACACTTTAAGATGCTTTAAAGTGTGCTGCAGGAATGTCTTAGATTTTAGGGCAAAGCTAATTTAAACTTCACTGGCAGTATGATCTCCTGGGATACTGCAGGCAAGATTGATTTTTATCTGCAAACTCTCTCCTCTTAACTGTTGCCAAGGTTCTAGATTTTATCATAATATATTCACAAATATTTATGGAAACTGTAACTCAAATATGCATTGGTTAAAATTAAACATATTTTACACAAGGTAACATCAGAGCCAGTTTATATAAATAAGAGTTCTTAGCAGCTTCAGGAGGTTTATTTGTCACGTTTAGGAAAAAACACCTTTAAATCTTGACAAAACTGCCTCATAGAAGAAAGCTCTATCTGTGGTTATGGCTTACTTGCCAACACACCTTTTTAGCATGCGGTAGCTGTTGGAGAAGTCACCGTGATGCTCAGAGCATGGCACCTGCCCGGCCTGGGGTGTGAAGTTAGTACTAAGGGGCACGGGCTGCTCCATGGGGAAGTCAACGGCTCATCTGCCGTACAGAGCACAGCAGAGCAGCACGGAGCAGGGCTGAAATCTCACCGGCTTAAGGAACTGCGTATCTCTGGATCCTGTACATTTCTGGGGAAGGAAAATTTTCCCATAATTGATCTGACTATGGGGATACTTTGGACACCAAAATGATGCAGGTAAAATAATACTCATTGAAACTTTTCAGAGAAAATAAGGAAATGCAACACGAGAACTTGTCAACTTCTGGATGTTACAGATACAGAACTTGTTCAATGTAATAAAAGAATCATGGGAAAAGCAGAGGCAGAGGAAACAAAGCAAAGAAGATACTCAACATTTCTATGGCATATAAACCTAAATTTAATATTTTAAGTGTGAATATTTACTGTTAGCCCTGCAGCCTCAAAAATGCCTACAGCATATGCATGTCATCCATGATTTTCTACAGTTTTAATTCAGCACGCTGCTCAAGTTGTTGGGAGAATATTTGTGTGGACAAAGGGCGACACTGAACAATGGCAAAATTAACCTTGCAGTAACCAACTTGGCTTTGGATAAACACAGATAAATGGATTTATACGCTTTTTGCAATGGAGTTTGTGTTTGACCCAAATTACACTAGTTAAGGGTTTACCCCTGCAAGGACAGTCACAATACAGGAAATCTTTAATCTCACCCTGCTTCTATTTTAGCTTGGCCTAATTAATTGAAACTGGCAAATCTTCTCACTAACCCCGTAACTTCATCACTCCTATGTCACTGACAGGTTTTCTGCCCACTTTACATTTCTTGACAGGGTAAATGAGCCTATACAAAGGTCTGTGCTGCTACACCTTGGATTTAAGATGATAATGTCACTGAATGGTTAAGATGGGAAGGGATCTCTGGAGGTCATCTGGTCCAACCCCCCTTCTCAAGCAGGGCCACCTGGAGCCAGTTGCCCAGGACCATGCCCAGATGTATGTACTGGATCTTCAAAAGTCATTCAGCCAAAAGGAGGATGAACTCATCTAAGCCTGTTAGAAAGCAAATGGTTATCAGGCAGAGCAGATACAGAGAATACACGGGTTACAAAAAGAGCACATCTGGTAGACACTTCCAGTGAACCTTTCCTCATCCACCCATGACAGTGACTACAGTGTGTCTACCTTACAGCAAAGTCATCTGTATGCATGGACCCAATATAGGCCCTTAGTGATCAACAGAGCTCAGTAAGGTCCAGGAACAGCTTCAGATTTGTAGCTGTAGACATCCATGGGTGCTGAAAACAATTTTTACTATTTTTTCCTACTGCTTTGTACTAGGTTATTGCTCAATAGAGGTCTTGTGCTATCACAAATACTAGATAGATGTGTTTATTGCCTTTAAAGCCCTCAACTACATTTTTTAACCACTTGTTCTCTGGTTATTTTCTTGACTGGATTTTTTTAAGTGCCTTTGACTCCAACAGAAATGAACAACTGTTTGAGCTAAGTCATCGGCTTGCAATTCCCGCCCCCCCATCCAGTGTATGACTAAACTGACAGCCCTGCCTTGATCTGTTATGCCGGTCAAATGAAAAGCAGGGAAGGAAAAAACCCTATCAGTATTTGAAACACTTATTCCTTTCATATGTTGTTTTCAGTTATATAGTGGCGCACAACCCTCTATTTTCTAGGCCTTCTTGGATTTTTTCTCTATTTCCACTCAGTATGTGATATGACCGCTGTTGGAATTATGCTGTCGCCCACCAGGATTGAGAGCTAGGTTCTTCTCATAATGGGAGGTCAAACTAAATGAAAGTCGGAGCCCCACCAGTTCTCACAGCTGAATTCCAACACTAGATATGACATGGCCAAGGGGAAAATATTGGATTTATTTTTATGAGTTAGTCATAACCCTAATGCCCTTAAGAGGTACTGAGAGAAGTGAATCCATTCATAAGGCCAACAAGGTCACTTTTAACTTGTAAAAATAAATCCAATATTTTTCACTATGTCTTATTAGGTTTGTACAATGCAGCAACCACAGTGGTTTGTTTTAAAAACGTCACTTCCCACAACTGCTTATATTGCTTTTTAGCATGATTCTTCTCTCCCTTGTTCCTCAGCTCCTGAGGTCTGTATTGTCTCTTCCGACTACCTTTGTTTGTGCTTTGAGACACACCGATGACACACATCCCGTTACTGAACGTGCTCTCCAGTTTTATGTTCACCCCTTGCTCTAACACAACTTTGTTGTCACAACTTCTTTTCCGCCTTATACATTTAACGCATCCTTGGCATTTCTCTTGATTGTTTCCACACAGCCTTAGCCTTCGCTGGCCTGTCTCAGTGACTACTGCTAGTTGAACTGCAACCAACAGAAATCCTAAGTAGCATATATAATTTGTTGGTTAGCCTGGTGGGATAAATAGTCTAATAATCAACCTAAATCTGATAACTTCTTGAGCTTTTTCTTCCCCCCCTCAAGGCTTCAGTAGCTATCCACTTGAAGAATGGAAGAGCTGGAAAGCGACCTGGAATACTTGTCCCAGTCCATGAAACCTGCCATTTCAAGCCACAAGAAGTCCTGCAGCCCTCAGGACTGTTTGACTTTGAACAGCATTTCCCCTCGCAGACAGCAAGAGACCATTACGCGTTCCCTTTTTCTCCCTTGTTGCCCATGCCATGATTTACAAATGTGCAGGAAAATGCAGAGGGTAGAGAAAGGCACTGCCTATGAGGCAGGCTGGAAGAAGTCTGCCGTGGTCTTTTAACTGGAGAAGGGAGGTTTCAAGTGACTGTCAACACGCACGGGAGCGGGAAGATTTGGGATGGCAGAGTCACACCTTCTTGTTTGCAAGAGAAAGGCAGGGCAGGACTTTGTGCCCAGTGGAGTTGGAACAGCTGAGCCTCAGAAAGGTCAGAAGAGATTACAGGGGTAAGAGAGGAAGGGTTTCAGAGGTGGTGAAAGGCAGAACAAGATACTCATCCCTTCAAAACACGGGGAAGAATACTGTTTCAGGGATGACACTAGTACTTGCCACCAAGAAACCAAAAGGAAAGCAGTGGATCAAAGAACATGGATGGAGCAGAACAGGTTGCTCTCAATATAACTCAAATTTGTTGGCCAGCTTCTGCTTCTGGGCAGAAGCTTTAGGGGCATTCATAAAAATCTAATTTGAAAATAACATCTCTCTCATGAATTATTAGCTCTCCTCATATCTGGTTGTAATACATTAAATTAAAGTCACAAAACCAGCAAAATATACTAAATCAATTAAAAAAGATATTTTTATGTCGTCACATTCTATGCTTCCTTATAAAACACTTAAAAAGAAATGCTGGTTTATGCCAAGAAGCTCCCCTAGAAAATATTCACTTTTTTTAGCGTTCAAAAGTTTCTGCAAGCAATGAAACTTGTATTTTCTCTCCCCTTTAAGACTAAGCAAAACACAAACCAAGCTGTGAACAGTTACAGAAATTAAAAGACCCATCTCTGATCTTGGTTTTCCCCATGTATTCATCTGTATGTTCCCATTCACTTAAATGTGACGATCCTGCATTTTTACTGGTGAAGACAGAGCAGAACTTGGCTTTGACTGATCCGTAACTCAGATCTATACAACTATAATTTGTTCACCCTTTATCCGAATTCTGAACTATATTCCTTCCCAGTAAGGGCTTTCACTCACTTCGTACTAATGTAAATGATCGCACAAGGTGCAAAGGAAAAGCAGATCTTCAGCTGCGCATCTCAGCGAGAAAAGGCTCCGCGTGAGCAAAGCGGCTCTGGCCGTTCACACACTGCTCTCCTAACAACGGCATGGCCACGTCTTTATAATTTCAAAGCTCCAGCTCCCTGTTTGAGTAGCAGCTCCAGATCATATAGTGCAATTTGAAATCTTGGCACTCAGCTTTCAATAATTCCCTGTTAGATTACTGTCTGTGGAAGAGTATATAACACAACTGCTACAAATGCTGGGAGCAAAATCTTCAATAACAACTTAGCGCATATGATAACTTTCCCAATTTCCTGCATCTACACCACCTATCTCTTTACTCTGGTCTGTAGCAGCTTGTTTCTTTATTGAACATCTGCCTTGGGATCCCCTGTCATAAAAAGTAATAAACACATCAATCCAAAAGAAAGAGTATTGCATGGCCCAAAACTACTTAACCAATCAAACTGGCAGCTGGTAGCATGAAACTAAAGGGATAAAACTCAGAGGTGCTTTTCATACAGAGTATTTCTAATTATATTACTCACCTGCTGCCATTTTGCACACCTAGCTGCCCGAGTGCTTCTAATAAGTTAATTATAGTTTCTAGCACCAATTATAGATTTCAACCTTTGTGGAAATACCAAGCAATGGGATTAATTTGTAAATCTGCTATCTCACTGATATTTGACAGCTATTGCTTTGATTCTCCTTCCTACAAAATACAGATGGATTGTCTGGGGAAAAAAGCATTCTTTAACTAAATAATAATAAAAAAGCACAATAAAAATGCCTTGTAGCTTATTATCTACAGACCCCACAACTTGTAACTGTGACTGTAATTATAGTTGTTCTAGTTTCCCCTGCAGGTTTTGCTAAACAAACAAATGAAAAAGATACCCGAAAGGAAAAGCAAAAGCAATTTATGCTCTCCAGTTATCATAATATAAATATCCATAGATTACTTGCATAGAGAGAAGATCAGATCTAATCTTTCACTGGAGTTTCTTGTAAATTAGAAATTATATTTACTCCAGGTGTATGTTGTTTGCCCAGTTCATATCCAGCTGTAAATTAGAGCAATTTTGCCTTTTGGGAGAAAAAACTCACTTTTGAAATGTGTCTTATTGACTGTGTATAGATTACCAGCAGCTGATCCATGAAGTAGATTTGAAGGTAGAGCTGCCTATGGGCAACTTTCTTTATTGATTGTAGATTGATATTCAGCTGATTTCAAAGAAAAGCAAACCAAAATAAAGCTGCAATGTAATTGCAGAAACATTATCTCACATAATACTGTGATTTGACAAGCTATTTGTTCTTCATCCTAGGACTCAGCGTAGTATGTCTGGGCCACCTTTCTTGTGTGTGTTCCCTTTCTGCGAGTTTAGAAAGGTGAAGAGAGGAGGGACCCTGGGGCCAGCCGGCAACTGAACCTAAAGTCCGCACAGCCACGGAGATGGCTTGCGTGGCTTCTGGGTAACACTGAGGTCTGCATTCACGTGCAGCCTGCCACACGTGTCCCTTAGCAAGAAAAAGATCCCCACTTTGGGTTAAAGATTCCGAACAGTTTTTTTGAATATGGTGTTTGCTTTCAAAGCTTTATCACAGTAAAATACACAGGTAGTGCCCTGAGTCATCTGCCCCATGAATTCTCACTTGCTATGGAGCTCTGCCTCATAATTTCACACCTGTGCAGGTTAGCAGATTTCTAGTAGGACTGAGTTCTCAAAACAGCCTTTTCCTTACTGGTATTAATAATGCCTCTATGCTATTTTCATGAAATCTGCAGAAACTTACCCTCTCCTTCAATTAAATTTTGTTTAAATAAGTCCTTGGTTGATATGGGTACAGAACTAACAGACCTATGCGTCTGAGCACATAGCACAACTGCAAACATCATACTTCTTTAGGAAACCAGGTTAAATGATTTATTCTGCTGAAATAACCTCTGCTCAAAAAGTTGAAAAATTGAGGGGAAAAGCACCAGCCCAGATCCAGCAAAGCACTTAGGCATTTTCTCAACTGAAACTCCTGCAACTTAAATCTAAATATACACCCACGTGCTTTGCTGGTTTGGGGCTGAAAAACTCAATACCTAGCACGATTCTACTCAAAGTGTCACACTGACTATTACAAGCAAACATGAGTTAAGAATGTGTGTCCATTGTGGATAATTCTTGGAAGCTTGAAAAATGTTAGCTTTTATATAGCCAAAGCACTTTAAATAACATTACCCTTGATTTATAAGTGTAAAACAGAGAAAACCCTGGTTTTCCCAGGGTTACTAGAAAGAAGTGGTTTTGTGAGCAGCAGAACTAATGAAGCCTAATTTCCCATGGATTCAAATTCTTTGTCACCAAAACCCTGCCCCTAACCCCTCACCACAATAGCCCCACTCTCTCCATGTTATTTAGTGTTTCCCCTGCCCAGGACACAGACCTTGCTGTGATTGACTGGCCAGCTGGCTGCTGCAAAGGGACAGCGATGGCCAGGTTCTGCTGGTTCCTCCTCAGAAGAGACACTGCTGTACATCTCTCTTCTTTGCTCACGTGTCAAACATCACAAAAATTTCTGAACTTTTATCTCTGAGACTTGAATTTTTATTCCATATTTGATTAAAGCTGGGATAATTTCAAAAGTCTTTAGGACAACACAGAGAGCAACACACGGTGAAAATGCATTCTTAGAGACTTCTCCCCATTTAGGAGAAAGAGTTAAAAAGCATCAGAGCAACGAACCAAACCTGTCTTTCCAAACCAAGCTTGGTCTACAGGGTACCAAAGCCTTGTTCCTACAGACAGAAGAGTCGTGCTGAAAAATTTCCACACCTGAATTTGATTATTAATCACAGAACATGTTAACTTATTTACTCTACCAAAAGCACTACCTTCTGCAAAACACCATAGTAAACTCAGAACTATGAAGGAACACTCCCACCTACCTTTCTGCCTTCAAGCACGTCCACCATCTTCTTCTAGTCTCTTTGAGTTCCTTCCCATCCCGTTTTTAGCTCACTCCGTTGCCACAGACTCAAGGCTTCCTCCTGGGCACCTGGGAAAGTAAGCAGAGCTTGTGCATATGTGCTTCCATTCCTGTCACCTCAGACTTACTGTAGCTGTGGATAACCGTGTCCGTCACTTTTCAGGCCCAGAGGAGGGTGGCATCTTCTACATCAATGAATTACAATTTTCCCCTGCCAAAGGAAGCCATTCCTGTGTACTTGACGCTGTTGTTTTGATTCCTGTATAAGCCCACACTTACATGATAACCACCTTCGTGGCTTATGCAAGGCAAATTGAGGACGCAAGGAACCCACTAAAGGAAAAAATTACTATTTCCACTAAAAGCACCCAAAATACTTTTAATGAGGATAGTATTAAATTATATCTGTGAACTATCTATAGAAGAAACTACTAAAGCATGGTCACCAGCGCATTCCATTTGTAAAGTGCATAATATGATTAACTGCTCCTTCCTAGCTGGCACATCTCAGTTTTCTTGTAATAGAAATATTCAAATGACAGTATTTAAGAGGAGAAGCTGCTATAACAGCAAAAGATTATACACTGGTGCACAGTTTGTGAGATGGGCCTGTGTCTTCTTTCACTACTGATCAGTTCACTTCCATCTCAGATTTTCATTTTCCACCCTTAAAAAAAGTCCTTCCTGCTCCTTGATACTGGTACTTTTTACACAGCTCCACAACATAGACCCCAGTAAATACACAACAGTTGAAAAATACATTAAGTATTTTATATTTAATTCCTAATGAAAATCAGCTGGTAGATAATTTACAATTCCACACAGCTGCTTCTATTATTTGGGGCACTTAATTTTGATGTATGTGGTTCCTCATCAGTGTTTGAGGGGTTTTCTTCTCTCTAAAACTGCTGGCAAGGCCACTTGCTTGGAGGGTGGAACTGCAGTGGAGCACTTCATTTCAGAGCACGTTATTCGGTGATGGGCAGGCAAAATTACTTCACTGGGTGTTTATCTGCCCTCCTAATGGACGTTAAGGTCTAAAAACATTTCCCTTTATGACTTTGCTACGCTTAAGCACACAAGTTCCCTGAGCTATTGAGTTTGTTTGCTTTTTAGCATTGGGCATAGCACAAAGATTTATGTTGGTCTGTGTGATCATACTAATCATCTATCACTATTAGTTACAATAAAATCTTTCTCCTTATTTTTGAAAGCCCTTTCAATTAGATTTCATTATGAAGTTATACCACAGATGGTCAAGTGCTCGTGAACACAGAGAAGGCAAGCATTCTTCAAAAACACCTTTGTGGTCTTTCTAGGCTTCTGTGTCTGGGAGAAAGTCAAGGGACTTAGATGACTAAAGATGACTTTCCTCAGCCAAACTTAGCTACCTGAAAGTTAGACAAGCAAGTTACCTTAGCTCTCCCTAGAGTCAACGGGAAGAGATAGGCTTCTTCAGGGACAGCTCATCCTAACCTGAAATAAATAGCAAAAATAGGTGGAATGATTAACCCTCTGGAGCTAGTCCCTGCTTTTTATTTGTTATGGAAACCATCTCAGAATATGGACCTAATTGTCAAAAGATCTTCGCTTAGATAAGATGAATGTACAGTTTTTCCAGTGGTTCTAAAATTACAGCAACCTT
This sequence comes from Cariama cristata, assembly GCF_000690535.1. Classification (NCBI taxonomy): domain Eukaryota; kingdom Metazoa; phylum Chordata; class Aves; order Cariamiformes; family Cariamidae; genus Cariama; species Cariama cristata. The sequence goes on along the minus strand of NW_009599826.1, from coordinate 89,862 downwards.
CTACTTAAAAAAGAAACAGAAAAAAATATCTGAGGGGAATTCATAAATATCTGAACACAACTATGCTATTTTAAAAACAAACGTATCATATTCTTCTACTGAAGATGGGGAAATCATACTAAGAGTGAACATGACAAATAGTTTTGTCTCTCACAAAGGATATAGCACAGGCTACCTCTCTTCTTCATTTGCAAAATTTGCTTTCTCACACCTAGGTGAGAAGACGGTACGTAATTTCTATTCAGAATAAGAAACACAAAAGTATATTTAAACTATGCCAGATCCTTCCAATGAGGGGTGCAACTGCATATATGCTGCATCTTTTTAACCCCTGATCACATCCTGTCACTCATCAGCTTGTATTACATTTATTTTTGTTCAAGCTGTCACATTAAAGCTACACGCAGACCCAGTACTACCACCACTAAATGCTATTAATGGTGTAGGCTGCAACAATGGAGATTGTAGTTTTGCTATTACTCTATGTTTTTAACTGCTCTCTCTGTATTTGCCACCTAGTGTTTGAGCTTGCAGAGTTCACTTCTATTCCATTCAACAACAGAAAGTCTAGATACTTGCTTCTCGTATGAAAGCTAAAACAACGTTCTTACAGAATCACTAATTTCCAGGACTTGAGACTTTAAGTAAAATACCAAATATTGCATGCCTTCCAGCTGACAATAGGACACTAATATGATTTGATCACAGTGTTACTGCAAATCAAAACCCTATTGTTTGCTACTTCCCTTGTTCTTGGATTTAGTAAATCTACACAGAATGGCTTCAATCCAGACTTCCCAGGTCACAGCCCTACTAGAGCCTTAGTCTTGGCCTGGGCCACTAAGGACAACTGAAATGCACATCATAGATTAAAAAGGTTCTTTCATAGAATCATAGAATCATAGAATCATTATGGTTGGAAGAGACCTCAAAGATCATCAAGTCCAACCGTACACCTGATGCCACCCTGTCCACTAAACCATGTCTTGAAGTGCCACATCTAAACGTTTTTTGAACATCTCCAGGGACGATGACTCCACCACCTCCCTGGGGAGCCCATTCCAATGCTTAACGACTCTAACAGTGAAGAAGTTCTTTCTAATGTCCAGCCTGAACCTCCCCTGGCGCAACTTGAGACCATTTCCTCTCGTCCTATCGCTAATTACCGGGGAGAAGAGCCCAATCCCCACCTCACTACAACCTCCTTTCAGGTAGTTGTAGAGGGCGATCAGGTCTCCCCTCAGCCTCCTCTTCTCCAGACTAAACAACCCCAGCTCCCTCAGCCGCTCCTCATAAGGCTTTTTCTCCAGGCCCTTCACCAGCTTTGTTGCCCTTCTCTGAACACGCTCCAGCAGCTCAATGTCCTTCTTGTAGTGAGGGGCCCAAAACTGGACACAGTATTCAAGGTGCGGCCTCACCAGCGCAGAGTACAAAGGGATGATCACTTCCCTAGTCCTGCTGGCCACACTGTTTCTGATACAGGCCAGGATGCTGTTGGCCTTCTTGGCCACCTGGGCACACTGCCGGCTCATGTTCAGCCGGCCGTCGACCAACACCCCCAGGTCTTTTTCCGCCGGGCTCTTTCATCTATAAGAGCAGACTTGTATCTTCTCCCCCGGCCTTTAAAGCAGTTTCACTTGTCTGTAGCCAAACAAGGACAGCAAGGGGTGTTGGCAGCAGTACAGGTTGCAAAGGAGTGGGTTCAGGAGTGGCCTGGGTCGTGTGCGCAAAGGCTACGCGCAGGACGGCCGGCCACTCGGTTGGACAGGCACGGCACAGTCCTCGCTGATGCGCACTTGCAGGGGCGGAAGGCATTCAGTCAACAATACCTTGGCCACTTCTTAGGTAACAAAAACACGCCAAAAACAAAGTCTAAAGGGATTTTTTTTAATTTTAAAAGAAATGGTTGGCCCCCTCCCACTTCCCCCGGAATATGGCCACCGCTCCCTGTCAGCAGGGCAAGAGCATTAGCATTGCTCAAGGACAGACATACTGGGATATGCTTGCATACGGTGTCTTTGTAGTATCAGATTTTTCCTGATTTACTTAGTTTTACACTCATGTTCTGAAGAAGACTGCTTACTGCTCCCATGCAAACATGGCTCCTGCAGTGTGGAAAAACCCTCCATGGACCCTGGCAGTGGCATAGCCACAGTATGTCTCCAGTTTAATTTTGCTAATTTGATCTGGTTTATATTGTAAGAGCATTATCCCCTATGACCCTCTATTTATTTATTCTTAAACTAAACATATTAGGTGCATTAATGGTTCATCATCTGCTCTTACTGCCCCATTCCAGGAAGCCCCCCTGCAGTAAAGTGTGGACATTTTGGTGGGACCTTATTCATCCCATATGTCAACCACAGCCCTCTGAATGGCTCTTGCTACCTGTCTGATTGTGAAGGAGTTAAAATCCTAATTTTCCTATTGCATGGCACTTCAAAGATAAAATCCTTTTATTACAGCGTGGCTCAAACCCTCGTCTTGTACCAGCATTGCTCAGCAGAGCATTTGGTTTTCTCTTTACATCACATTTTAGCGAATGTTGCATTTTATAAGATAAAATGATAAACGGCCTGACTTAAATGACCGGAGGGTATCTACTTTTCTGCTACTCTATTTAAAAGGTTTCTGTGAACATTTTACACACCTTATTGCGTGACTGTGGCTGTCTAATAGCAAAGGAAACAATAGCCTCTGATGTCCACAAAGGCAGGGCATACCACACAGGTGCCATGTTTTACAACACCACTATATCTTGTCATTCAGAAGTGCTCCCTGAACAAATTGCCTGTCATATTTAAAGATAAAATCTGACAGTGCCAGAGCTGACAAGTAGTCCTCAACCCTGACATACAACACAGAGCTGAATTTTGCTAGATTCACTGTAGATGGATTTGTCTTTAGAGATTCACAGCAAAGCCAACTGCTGGCAGAGCAGCAAAAATTATTTCAAAACATTGCTAAGTGTCAGACTTTATTAAATGGTTGCTTTAAAAAAAGGGAAAAAAGCTTCTGTGTTAGCCTTAGAAAAGAACTGTACAGAAATGTTTTTACATATTTTACTTCCCTGTAAAATAATGATGTACAGTGTTTCTAAATAATAGAAAATACTGCAGTACATTTCAGGAAATGTATATTCATTGCTCCTTACCACTGGGATATATTTACACTGCAGGAGCTTGTATTCTTTTATCTTTCACCCCGTGAGGCTCTGAAAGGAATGTACAGTAAATAAGAATTAAGAAGGAACGATACAGCCGTTTCCGTAATTACCATACAGTGCTCAGGTGGTTACTGGGGAAAGGTGGAGGGTTGCCTTGGGGGAGTAAACACTATTGCTTCAGCACTACTTACCCCCAGCAATACTACAGGGAACAGAGGATTTACATTACAGAACTATTAAACACAGGTGGCAGAGGCAGGGTAGGTACTCTACAGGTACGACCAAATCCCAGCCTGTAACTGTTTTCAGATCAGCCCCTTTTTGTTCTGGTTTGGGATTCGGAGGAGGTAAAGAGCCACATACACATCATCTGTTTATGCAACTCTCTGTAACCATTTTATGCCCACGTTTAACTCCTTCCTTGGCCATATGAACTTTCACACCTATAATTGGAGAGATTTCCCTTCCTGTTTGTTAGCCATTAATAAGGAGCTATATGTTTGCTCTCAAAGAGGGAAAAAAAAAAAAAGCCCTAAAACATTATCTACAGTTCAACGTGCCATGTTGCGTCAAATCATTTCACAAAGACAGCCCTGATGTTGAGATGTCTTTTCACACTTATTCCCAGCCATGTGCCGAACCGCGGTAAAGGGAACATGCCAACAATAATGCCCCAAGCGCAGCTGCCCCGCAGCCTCCACCACCGCACCCACCGCGCTGCCGCTGCTGCCATAACCGCACGCTGGGCTTTTGGTTAAATAAACACTCAACCGGGGGGAAAAGAGGAGAGGATACCACCGTACCTGCAGTCAGTGGGTAGCACACAGAGAATGTTTAGGGTCAAGTCAGACTGCAGGACATGAGTAGAGGAGAGAGGGGAGCCTAACCAGCAACCTCCAAAGACAGCCGTCACGGTACGCACAAACAGCACGCAGCTGAGTGATGTCTCTTCGAGGAAAGGGATGCTCACCATAGAGCAGAAGACAGCAGTCAGTACAAGTATGTATGAAAAAACAGGGAGAGAGACAAAGGGGGTATAAGGGAGGACTGTGCTGTCTCCCATACTGGGTGGCAGCAGGAAGGTGAGAGCGAGAGGGCTGCAGCCACATTTCTGACGGGGCTGTCGTGCCACCGTGCAACTTGATCTTCTGACAAACCAGTGCTGGTGTAGGACTCTGGGCCAGGAGTATTATGCAAGTGTCCTGGGTGTCCAAAATGGGTGATGGATGTCAGTTAAGCTAGGAGTGATGACTGGAGAGCCTACTGTTACATCTTGCATGGAAAACCAGCATGTGCAGAAGGCTGCGGCATTACGAAATTGAGAATTAAGTGGTCAGAGACAGGCAAGGTCTCAGCTACTGCCCACATCTCCAATTTATATTTCAACCACTGACCTGTCATGGAAATCAGGATTTGAATTCAAGAATAATAGGTGAAAATTCCAGGATGCCTTGGACTTTCTGGGAGTCAGTAACTTCAGAGGGACAAGCAGACCAACCCTGCTTTTGTTCAGAAACACAGGAGCTCAGTGGTGGCTCGAGTGCTCCCTAGCTGGTGGGATCTCCCTGCCCCGCACTGAGGGCCACTGCCCAGCAATGGTGTTTGCCCTGCGCTGGGGAGTTGTGAGGCAGGTTTGCTGCTACCATGTGCATAGTCCCTGCACAGCACAGGGGGAAATAGTACCTGTGAGTACCAGAGCGATAACGGTCAGGGGGCGATGGAGCCCACTGTCTCCACTGTAACCACCCATGCCCAGCCCTACCCCAGCCCTTCAGCTGAGACTTCTGCCATGGGACGTGCTAAGTCCCAGCAAAGGACTGCTCAGGTGTGAATGCCAGTTGCAGTTCTAACTCGATTTTGGCAGCCCCTTCTGTGTGCCTCTTTTATTGTACATCTCGGCTGCCTCCCTGAACTTTAACCCCAGGGGTGGCTCTTGGGTTTTTCACCTCTTGGATAAAAATATCTGTTGCCATCAGTAGCTGCACTTAGCCCAAGAAGAAAATAACTCGGACTTCACCAAGGTGACCCACACATGGACACCTCTCACTGTCTCCAACTGAAGAGCCACTTAAGTGAGCTTCATGTTCTCTCTCACAAAACTTTTCCATAGCATGGACCTATCTACTAGGCGCTACACTAAAGTTGCTCCCTGAGTACTCCATCATCCTGTTTCCTACAACGCATGACTTTGCCTTAGAAACAGTGTTAGTAAAAGATCTAATTGACATTCTCCTGGGCTGCATCAAATCTTATTTAAGGATGGATCTCCTCTCAATTTCTCTTAGAGGCACTTTACCTGAGAGAGAACCAATCCATTATTGGAAGAAGATGCTTTGACCCCATTAGCTGGGCAGATGTGCGTTTGAACTATAGACCTCTGAGCATCTTCTATCCAAGATGAGCTAGCTCAGGCCATGGTGTCTAGAAGGGATGCAGCCTCAGAGATCCCTTTGCGTCCCGCTCTGTACCATACGAGCAAGTGCCAAATGCACACAGCAATAGGGAGCTGAGAGATCAGTATGCCCAACAGGTGAGTGAAATGAGTGAAGGCAAGGGTATGCAGACAAATAAAAAATCCTGAGAAGTGTTACTTTGGACACAGACTTTGCTTAAAAATCAGCATTGGAAAGAAATTCTGCATGATTCACAATTCTCCTATTGGCATATACTAAAAAGTAGTGTGTAATAATGAATTTTTTAAAAAGACTGCTCTGTTCCAAGTTTGCTTCATGCGCATTTGATTCTGGCCCTCTGAGAATATCAGAAGCTGCATAATACAAGCATTTGTAACCTTTAAAAGTGGAAATGTCATAACTTAGTCTTAGTTAATTGTGGCCCTGACTTTAATGAAAGTGCTGTTGCCCAACAAGCTTTGCACTACATTGATTTTTCTTCTATTAGCTAGGAGTTCTGGCAAAAGAACAATAGATCTAATAACATCAGCAAAGCAAAGAAAGTAAGGAACAGTGAGCTCTTCAAAATAAGTAGATCAAGCCACAATCAATTTCCAGATTTGAAGTTATGTTTTTAAAGTGTATGTTTAATACAAGACCTTGTCCTATGTCTATCAAGTCAAAGCTTGTATGGTTTAAAGTTCCTGAACGACTGCTTTGTCAGGTAGCCCAGACTTAGGTCCCAGAGGTTAAGCAATAAAGGAGAAACAAAAATAACTTAACAGTTTCTGCAGCTAGTTGAACCTGGCAACAGCTCCTTAAACAGCTTTTACATTCCTACACTTTGAAATGCCATAAAGCCACAAGATACATTGAAAGGCTATGAATTTGCTAAGGAGGATTTCACTTCCCCTTGTTATTAGAGGTCATTAAATTTATTAGATGCTAGTAAAATCCTTGTAAACAGAAAATGTGAAGGCTTATAAAAGAGTGCTCTTTATTTGCACCCTAATAATTAAGATGCAACTAGGAATAGGATAATAACAGAAGCCTAATTTATGAAGTGCTCTTAGTTCCAAAATCTTAGTGATACTTAGGCAACAAGTTTCACATATACCTGCTGAAATGAAATATAATTGTGCAAAGAGGATAGCATACAGATTAGACGAAAACTTGCATCTATGCTGTCTTTAGTAGATAAGATGATGCAGTTACAAACTCTCAAATCTTACTCTTCACTCACTGAAAAAGCAGGTATCCAGAGCGATACAAACTTTCTCTACTTCTTTTTACTTATTTACCAACTCAGTGTGGTTCTTCTGTTTTGAGATGATGTTTCCTTAATTTGAATGATCATGAAATAAAAAAACCCAACACTTTAGAAAATCTTTGGTATAAACCACTTTTACTTACGACTGTACGACTGCAAAATAAAGACACCCTGGCTGACAGCTGAATTGCACACCTGCAACTTCAGCAATATAACTTGACACCTCTCAGTTCAGAAACGAAGTCTTAGCACTGAAAGGAAAAGAGAATATCTTTTAGCCATAGCAGGGCGTATAACCTTTGTGAAACTCTTACTTGCAGGGTGATAACTGCATGTAACAGGGTGCTAGAGTCTTTATGATGAAAAGACAACTATGAGTCCCTCTCCTCAAAGAGAATTTAGCTTCTCATGACAGATTTTATATAGAAAGTATGAAATTAGGGTAAAATCCAAAATTCAACAAGCAATGCATCCTGATTAGCCTATGCCTCATTGAAGAGAAGCTGCTCTTGAGCGCAGAGACGGGAAGAGTGCCTTAACACCCCCCAAGGATGCCTACACTCTTGAGTGAAAAGGAGAGATGTCTCCTTGTGCTTGTATCCCTCCAGAGAAGGCCCCTTGATGGTTGCATCTTTTTTTGAAAGGTCACTACTGCCATGTGTTTTACCCATTTTTATGAAAAGTTAAGGAACAGGAAAATCGAGGGAATCTTTGGTTCTGAGAGAACCAGAAAAAAGGGAACAGCTTAAGGGACACTAGATCCCAGGGATGCTCATCTTGGTCTTTCTAGATACATGTAATATACGTTATAATGAATTGTAAGAAATGTTTCTGAATAATACCGGTTTCACAAACAGGTCTCCATCCAGTTGCCTGTATACTGACTTTTGGTTAAATCAATTAAATTTTTTCTAAAGCCAAGGAAAGAATGCTCTAGGCTAAGAAATCAAATTTCTTACCTCTTGGATGCCTTGCTGACTCTAAGCTGGAATATCTGTGAATAATACTCTCTGTCAACTCTTTTTGGCTTGAAGACTCCATTCCATCCTGGCAGGGAATGACCTGGCCTCTGTTATTCACGCTTTTGTCACCTCTTGGCTGGAATCTAGTAATGCAGAATAACTCGGGCACGCAGCCTTTGGCATGAAGGGAACTCCAAGCAATACAGAACACCGCAGTGCATCTCAGCCACATGGGCATGTGCACATCAAACCGTTCTGCTGTACTTTACAGCGGTACTCTTCAGAGTATCACAGGAAATTTGCAGTATTGGTCCTTGCCTTGCTCCGCGACCTGAATCTGGGGTAGTCTGGACTTTAGGCTATCCACAGCCCTGAGATGGAGACAACTGATGACAACTATTCCCTTGACACATACCAGAACCCTCCACAAAATCTGCTGTGACTGGGAGACAGAACTGTGAAATGAAGTTCCCTAGAAACAACAGACATCACAAACCTCACCACCTTTTACTCTATGTGCAAGGCACATTTCTTTGATACTGCCTTGTTTAATGTGACTACTTATGTTTTAAATTGCAAACTACTGCAACAAACAGAATAAACAGTTTACACACTCAAACAGGCTGATGCAGTGTTGGTAGGCACTGAGCTCCTACTACTCACATAATGTAAGAGTTTGTGTCAAATATGGGAAACGTGAGGTTGCACAGCCAGAAGAGTATCTTTTAAACATAGTAGTAGAGCCATAAATTTTTGCTGAAGGAAACACTATTACAGGAGGTAGAAGTCAGTCATGTCCATTTACAGCATGAGTCTTACCAAAGTAACAGAAATTAATCTGCCTTCCTTACTAGAAGATTTGCAATATAACCAGAATTTATCTCTATTAATTTAAAGAATAACAACAAATTGCCCATTATCTCTTTTATCTATTTACCATTATTAAATTGTCAGCATAAGCAGATGAGGATCACTATGTCACCTAACTTGGCCTTGCAATACAGTTCAGGTAGAGAGAGATGGCCCACTGAAGAGCAGATTCAGAGCATCTTTGAGTTTGCTGCTTTGAAGAAGCTTACCTCTCACTATTCAGCATATAGGAAGCTTACAGAAATTAATTTTCTCATGTAGGTACCTGAAGTTAGATGGTGTGAAAAATACACTCCTCTTCTTCCACGCACTGCAACAACAAGGTATTGAAGACAAGACCTAACAGCTTCTGGAGGATAAATGACAGACAAACAGATTCTTTAAGTAGTTTATTTTATAAACGTCAGTAAATTAGCAAATACGTAACACAAACTTAAATATCACCATATATCTTGCAGTGTTATACAAATAGTCCTTAATAAACATTACACGTAGCAGTACCAAATAAGCAAGGAGCAAAAATATCCTAATAAATGGGTTTGAAAATAAACGTACTTGAGAGAATGGTATCTGATACATAGTCTTTAAGTTTTCTCCCTTTAAAGCCAGTCAGCCTAAGAAAGAACACTTGTTCATAACATTACTGAGACAAAAACATTACTGAGACAAAAGGTAAAGAAAGGGCATCAGTGAATAAAAGAGAAAGAACAGCCATGAAAGAATTGTGGAATGCTTTGATACTGTTTGGGTAATAAACTATTAGGATGTTCATCAAAATAACTAGAAAAGTAGTGCTCTCAGTAAAGTACTACCAGACTACTAAATAGGTACCAGACAAAAGTGCTAACAGGTGCATAACCAGCATTCCAGTTTGTCCCAGCAATGCATCTCCACCTTGATAAAGAGCACCCAAATACCCACTGGGTATTTTCTTAAGAGTTTCCTAGTAGAGCAGTTGTACCACCTTGTGGGGTGTGCAGTGGCCATACTTAAAATAGAGCTAAAAGAGTGTGGATTGTAATATATTATATTGTATTATATACTGCGTATCTGCATATTCTTCATGGAATAATTTAATAGTTCAAACAAAATTTACCTTTCCCATTCAGAACTCAGGAGCTTGGAATGTAAGTAAAATATTCACGGACAAGTTTAATCAAACATGAGGAGACCTGAAAGATCTCTGTTACATGAGATGTATTACTGTATGTTACGCAATTAAATAATATGTTAAATATGACATGAGGAGGACAGATTCCAGCTCCACTTCAAGATACGACTTTGGAGAAAAGAAGTTCTATGAAAGCATCTTTAATCTGTAAATTGAGCTGATTAACTGGATGTAATCGAGACATGCCAGCGATGAAGGGTTACGTATGCTCTGCGCCAGCGTTAGCAGTCAGAACACAGCTGCACTTTTGACCCCTGCCTCAGTTTCTCTGTGTAAAGCATCCTGAGATCTTAAGATAAAAAGCCACTTAAAAAATATTACTAGAAATAGTAATTACTACAAATTTTTCAGTGAAGCTTTTGAGCAAATGACCTTGGAAAATTTCTTCCCATTCCACATACGTTACACCTTAATGGATACAATGAAATAGGAGAAAATGGAGGAAAAGCTTCTGAGAACATACAGGTGATTTCAATGCATTCATTTTCTCCTTTTTTATGTAGACATTCATCTTCCACAAGAAACCAAGCTTCTCAGCACATGCTGGATAGCAAAAAGCCCTAGTCATACATGCTTAGTTTCAAAGTTATGTTACTACTCAGAGAGAAATCAATGTATACTATATTAAAAACAATCATCACGGCCCTTTACATGATTGGATAGTTGAGCTTTGAATGCAATTCAACCTAATAGGGGCTTTAATGGCTTTTGACAGATTGTTCCACTGATCAAGGGACATGTATGAAAATAACTGCCTACCAACCCCTGATTTGATTTTAAGAAAAGAAAACTGAAGGTTAATGGTAAACAGAAGTTGATTGTTCACATTTTCACTGAAATAACTCTATCTGACCTGTTCTTAGAAGCAGTGAAATAAAGGATAATGGGAATCCTATACACCTGACTTTTTACTTTAGCCTCTAATCAAGGGGACTAATCAGACCAAGATGTGTTGGCATGAAAGCAAGTATTTGATGATATGGAGGGGGAGGAGAACAACTTTTGTGACCAAAGGCTGATTCATCATGGACAAGCACTGTAAAACCAATGGAGCATTAGAGGATGTAAACCATAGCAGGGCACATCCTTTCCTATCATGTGCATTATGAATGCTATGTCCAAAGCAACCATAAGATAAACCATAGTTTTCATGTCATGTGTGAGGTGCTCACACCCAAACATCAGCATTTTAATGTGATCATCTTATCAGTTATTTGTTGGTTTTTATTTGACGTGTTATTCAGCCGGTTCTGCAGCCTTACTAAATACAATCTTGCAATTGTATAAATTATCTTCTCTTGTTCAATGAATGCCCCCAGGCTAAGGTGAAGAGGACAGATGAACGTAAATTAAGATGCAAGCCCAGCCACTTTGAAGGTGATGAGTCTCATTTTGGACTGGAAAGAGAAGAGAACAGTGGTACTATTCAGGGTTGCCTCTGCCCTTGTAGGTAGGGTGAGCCAGAATCAGGCAGGCTGGGAGCCCTCAGAAACACTGAATGTTGGTGGTTTTGCCTCAGTCTTTCATCACTACCTAGCAGCTCCCACTCTCTAATGCTAGGTTAGTGTAGGGCTGATCTTCTCGCTCTGCTGTGGGGAGTGCGGTGCTTGTCTTTGTTCGGACGAGGAACTTCACTGCCAACAGCGTTCCATTTGTTTGTCTGACCCTTCCCCATAGCAGCTCCCCATCCCCGTGGGATGATGCAGAAGATGAGCTGCAGCAAGTTGAATCTCAAACAGGAAACAGATGTTGAGTGGAGGTACTCAGTCCGTGGAGGCGTGGTAGGACAGAGGTGGAGGCTGAAGCTGGAGATCAGGGTTTCTCATGCCTGTTGCTAGAATGGAACAACCACTCTTCCCAACTCTGTAACCTTGGCACAAGGACCAGTGGTCAGCTCCTAGCAAAAAACTGATGACCAGCTGTCAGGGGCAGGAGGGGGGTTAAGGAGCCAACATTAACTTTGCACCAGGTGGTAATAATTAAGGGAGAGATCCTGACCTGCACTGTACAAGTTACTGCTCAATGACTCCCATATGAGTTCTGTTAATAAAGCTGTGGCCTTGAGAAAGCACATCTCTTGCATCTCATCTCATCTCATCTCATCTCTCTTCCCCTCCCCTCATCCCAGTTCAGACATCAGCTCCCGGGCTAGTTCAATCTCCGTTACATTAGCCCAAATTCCACTGCATGACACAGGACTAATGGAACGGCACTACAATAACTGAGAAAGGAGCAACGCCCGGTCTTAACACACGACAATATTTTAGCTACCTTTCATGATGGATTTTAGTATTCTTTTCATTTCTTTTTTTCCTGTTATGGCACTGGAATCCCTGAATCTGTGCCACAGAATTACGAAGTCCAGCAGAACTTGAAAGTGCATCTTGCATCTTTACCAGTGAAACCAGGACTATATCTGGATGACAATAAGACAACTGATTTGGATATTTATTATGTTGCATGTTACCCCTCCTGGACAGTTTCCAGTCATCTTTTCTCATGGCATTCTTATTTACACTTTAGATAATCAGAATCTGCTGTAAAGCTCACAGCATAAGCATGATGCCTTTAAAATCTACTGTATTGAGTAGTATTTTTTATTTATATAACCTTTTAAAAAGAAGAAAGGACCTACAGGATAAAATATTTTCATATATGGAGATACGAATAAAGCATTATAAAAACATTTCTAATTACATTGCATAACAGCAGTTTTCTATCAAATACTTAAAAACGGCCTTTACCTTTCATCCGCCAAATTACAGAAATAAGAAAAGTTTTTCATTTTCTGCCAACATTTTCTTTTTATCAGTGTAAAACCAACTCTGTATCAGATTTTTTAAAGAAAGCCCTTGCCTCGAGCATTTCATTTGTATTGGTTCCATGTTTAGTCAGTAGCTTTTGTAAAATTGATGAATATTGTCTAAAGGCAAGTGTAGACAGGCAAACAGATCTGTATCTTCTGCAATCCATTTAGCCTGATGCACATGTGCAAGTGAACTATTTTACCTTAATTCTATCATGGCTGATGAAAAGTAAATGCAAGCAAAGTCAGGAACTTCACCATTTAAAAAGAATCACTGAATCTAATGCTAGAAGCTAATTTATGCTCTCGCCTCTTCCCTGAGAAAACCTGACCTTGGTCCTCATGCCTCTAGAGCATCGGACTTGGCAAAGGGTTGCTATACACAGAACATCCGTTAGAGCCTGTGTCTTTCAGCTCATCCAAAACAGAAATGGATTATCTAAGGCTGGAATAGAAATGGATTGCTAAAGTATCATGGCAACATGAGCTAAATTATAACGATTTGAATAAAACAAAGAAAACTTCAAAGTATTCGTCTGCTTCTAGTACGTAATCCAAACACAGCAACAATTTACACTTGATCTCCCAGGTTTTCTAATAAATATTTACCTTTAACCACTTTCTCCTCTTGGAGTACCCTTTCGCATTACTACCTGCTTCAAACAGTTCCATTAACCTTACTCATGTCTTTGCTATCAACTCCTGTGGGGTTTGGAGATAAGAAATCTTCTTATACTTCTGTATTTCAACCGAACTCAATCAAGTTACACTGATTTAGATTATGTGAGACTGGAATGCAACACAGAGCATCAATCCTCTTTAACCACTTGATTATTGCTATTTGGCCAGTGAATCTTAGGTCTTATCCATTCCAAAGGTGTTCATCTGTCTACGTCATTGCCCTCTATGGCTTAAATGAGTGCTGACTGCACTGAGGCTAGTACTAGTTCAGCTAATCCACCAGCTTAAATCTTCAGCTTAGACAAGACCTAGAATCATGTATTTTTAAAAATTCTATTATTGCTGCCAGCAGTCTCCTAATACAAGAAAAAACCCAGTGGTGTTTTTTTTTTCACTACTGCTGGAAATAATTATTTGCCCATCATTTTTTAATAGCTATGCCTCCGCTTCAGCTATGAACTCCGACATTGACGTGCCTTCTCTACCCCTTATGGCTGTCAGATTCATTTCAATACTGTGATCCCCATGGTTTCTAGTAGCGCTTAATTAAACACAAAATAATCATAAAGTAACAGCATAAACAAACAAACAATCCCCTCAAACGCTATGTTAACAGTGTTACATCATTAGCTTGTTTGAATTAATCTTGCTCATTTCCAAAGTAAGATCTGTTTCTGCGAGAACTGCCTTTTCAAAAGCAGAATTCCCACATCTTCAGCTAGCTTTTCTCTAAGTGATCTCCAAAGTAAACAATATTTAGTGTGGCATTAATCCAAATATATGTTATTTGCCCACTGGTAAAGCCAGCTTTAGCTAGTACAGCAAAGAAAAAGCTATGCCCATAACACTGTTTCAAAATGTTAAGAAATCTGTGGCACAAGAGACAGTAGATAAATGTATGGATCAAGGTTATAAAATAATCAAACCTACTTTAAACAATAATTTATTCTTCAGAGAGTCTTTACATTCTACATAGTGGCTAACAGTTTTCGCAGAAGTGCAGGACTACAATGAAAATGCTTGATACAGGTCTTTATACTTGTACTGGCATAGCTATGTCAAAGGTGTTAAGAGGTACAAACTCTACTTGATATACTTGTCCTGGCAAAAGCCGGTAGGTATGGACGCAGTTTTACACCACTAAAACGGAATTTTTGCTGGCACAGCTTCTTTAGCTCCAGGGAGGTCTGGCATACGTTATGCTGTCAAAACTACAATTTTCGGCAGCACACAGAGGGCTTTGCCAATGCAGTATACTGGTATGCTCTGGGTAAGCCTGGCCTCAACACTGATTTTAAACAGAAGATTAACACAGGAGGCATATTCATTTCTTGGTGGCAATGTCTAGCTCCGAGTCTTACTGGTTTCTTTTGTAGTGGTAATATAGATCGAGTGCTGTTTTACCATAATATGATTTTTTTCTGCTTTTTACAGCAAAGGAAAAGGCGTAGACCAGCTCAAGTTAAAATAGCAACTTAACCAAATGAAAAATCTCTCTCTCATTCAGGAGTGCCCTCTATCATCCAACATAGAATTGTTCTTTTAATAGCATGTTACTACAAGACAGATAACAAACAGCTACGTTTCTCAGTCTTCTGGTTTTGTTCTCATAGATCTCACTAGAACACCACAGATGCTGCAATGTCCAGTATCACACAACCTAAATCTAATCTGTCAGGAGACCTGACACCCCAAATGGAAACCCTTACTTAGGTACATCAGGTCTTTAGACAATGCACTGGGAAAGCTGGCCTCGGAACGGGATTCACAACATGCAGAAACAAAGTAATGGTTAGGGACCAAATTCTGAGTTCCAGGGAGCCCAGGAGGTGTAGATGCACATCAGAAATCTCTCCCAGTACCACTCAATCGCCATGATGAAAAACAGCAAGCAAGTCTTAGGATCTATGTCAGGATGCTCCTCCAGAGCTCCTCATCCGAAAAAATGCTCTAACGAGGAGTCATTGCATAAAGGACTTTCTCCACCATCTCCTGCACCTCTGTCTATGTTAGTGGATGAAGAAGTCACAGCTCTATTCTGAAGGTATCCAGCAGACTCACCCCAAAGCTGGCCTCTCATTAGGATGCCCAGATTCTGCTTTCTCACAGGTGTGAGCTATGCCTTGTGTTGCTCAGACGTGCCAAACCAGAAGCAGCTCTAGGCACTCATGGAAACTGAAATTTAGATGGCAAGGGAACTTGTGGAAACATGGATATCCATGGGCTGTAGGCTCAATGGGAATTAGAGTGGAGGAGGAAAGAACTGAGGCTGGTGTTCTGGACTTCAGGTCTTAAAAGCCACCTGTTTCTGTAGATTTGGGGCCTGGTCTTTTTTGTTATGAGCCAGTAACTAAGGTACTGTGTGAAGATCAGTAAAATCTGCATTGACACATAAAATAACACATGATCAAGGAATCATAAAGCTGAAAAGATGTATGTTAAACTAAAAGGCTTCTCTCCAAATGATGAGCATCAATAATTCTAGGCTGGAAGGTCACTTGTTATTCTACCCACTGAACAAGATTCTGTAGATTAGCAATTACTTCTTCAAGATCATACGGCAGAGGCATATTACATTCATCATCTGTCCAGAAGGGACGGCATTCTGGTTTCTGGTCTTCTGGCAAGCTCTCGGCCGCTTCTGACTGGCATCTGAAAAGAAAGGTAAGCAGACGAACTACTTAAGTAAAACTGTATCAAGAAACTGAATACTCAGCGAGGATACATTTGTGCATTAGTTTAAAGAGAAAGATGATAATAAAAAAGAAATACCACATCTTCTGATCAAATGGATTGTTCATTTCCAGTGAAGTTGATTTCTGCTGTAGGCTTTGTATTTTCTATAGGGATTTCTCAAAAAGCCAATCACAGGAAAAACTTAGTTAGTGTACCTTTATATGGTGAATTATTTTTTCATTATCTCAGATCTTATTTAAAGTATGTGATTAAACCATTATCAGATTTAAATGTTTGCCGGTTTCCAATGTATTACTAGATTATTGAGAAAGATTAAACTGAATTTACTGCATTAAGGTCAGGGGGGATAGATTAAACAATATTAAAGAAGCCGGACTAGCTTTGTAGATTCTGGAGATTTACAAGTGTATCAACCTGCTTAGCTCTGAAAAAGGCAATATAAAAAGAGAAAATTCTATAAAGATAAATGGAAATGGAGGTTAATAACAACTTCCAATGATGAATAGGTGGGCAAAACTTCAATAAAATTAAATTAAGAGGTTAGTGTATGTTAGTCTCCAGAGAAAATGTTTAAATTACAGTGTTTTTTATTAAATGGATTATTCATCAATACTAGTGAAGTCTAATTACAATATTCAGCCTGCAGAGGAAAGTTTTATAAGTGGCAACCACCACATCTCTTAAGATTAGGCTGTAATACAACATGCTGCATCAAAAAAACTGTCACAGTTCAAGGAGGATTTCTCCTCCTCTCTTTTTCCCTCCCTTCAAACAATTTGCGTGTTGCTGATTAATTAGTCAATGTTTCCAATGCGGCAAGACAAAGAAAAATGCTAAGCATTACTAAAATTTTGGTAGATACTGCCGGTCTACGTAGTTCTTCAAAGAGATAATAAGTCAGTTGTAGAAATACACTTCTATCTCTTGGAAGGCATTTTTTAAAATTCATGTTCTATAAAGCACATAATTGTTGTAACAATTTTAAAGTTGTTTTAAACATACATGTGTCTTTCATCTCTGTGAAGTGAACTCTCAAATATTGACACATGCAGCTCCCCTGTCTACACCATCAGCCTTCTGGAAGAGACTGTTTCCAAATGAGAGATGGCTTCTTCTCTTGGGAATTATTAATGGCAGCGTAATCCCCACGAGAAAACATACTTCAGCTTTACACCCATGTTCGTGTGTGGTTAATTGCCGCACCAGCATCCTGGGCACTCAATCCATCGTACATTACACTACAAGGACAGTATTAACACGTAACATTCCAATATATCTTCAGCTCTCCACATCAGCCCCTGATAATAGCATCTGTTAACATGCACTAAGTACTATTATGTAGCACATCACTTCATAAATAATAAGATTAGCCGACCTCAGGGCCCTGGGAAGAGTAATGTGTTTAAATGTTCTCATTATTTATTTAAAACAAGAATTAAAGGAACAGAAGCTACTTGTGACAATCCTCTTAGCATAAATATTAAACTGTTTGCATTGATAAGCTGCACTGTACAGAATAACAGAGGATTTGTTTTGCCGGCTGCTTTATAATAGTTGTTAGAGCAAATGCAGTTTAGTGTATGAGTTCTGAGAGGTACTTAACTGATTGTGCCATCATGTTCTGAAGACGTTTTCCAAATTATACAAAGGAACAGGAGAAAATTAATATGCAGGGGAAGCTGAAACTAATTACAGCATAACTCTATAAGGCTTTTTAAATCTTGCTGTATTTTCTGTCTTGGCACAAAATAATACGCTCAATTTGCTGGGTAGTGTAAGATCTTCCAGTTTAAGCATTTCAATCTAAAAGTGGATAAATTAACCATGTAGAGATTATTGCAGATGACAAATCAAGAAGCTCAGCCGGTAAATACTGCAGGAATGTTATGTGTTCTGCAAAACTCAACATATGACAATAAACATTCTCTCTCTCACACATCTGCTATTAACAACACAGTTATCACTGAGAGGAAAAACATACCAACTTTTAGCTGCTTCATCATTTCAGAGCCCTTTTCCCCCCCTTTTTTCCCTTGCTCTCTCACACAAACAGATCGAGCAGCTTTTCCCGCACATTTGGGGTTCGGGCATTTGCGTTGCGGTACATGTGGCAGCAGTGACGGTGATGCTGTGTTGACGGTGATGCTGTGACCGGACAGCCCGTGAGCAACTATTCTAGTTGCTACTTTCCCTCCTCTATTTTTCTTACCAGCAGAGCCACATCTGAAAGGTCACCCCACAACTAAGCATGTGCCTTAACTTCCAGGCAGTCGCACACTTGGGAAGTTTTAGCCATATCATATTCCACGTGAGGGATTAGAGCAATGGAGGTCTGTCAGGTCCTTGGACTTCCTAGGCAAGTCTGACGACAGAAAGACACTAGTGTACTGCAAAAGTATAAAACAGGGGAAAGCAGTGCCGTAATATCACCAGTTCTACAACCCCGCAGGTCCTTTGTCTTTCTGTCCAGGATTTCTATTGCTCTGCTTTATATCACTAGCAAGAACAGCAGTGAACGTTACACTTTTACATTTGGTGAGTCACCTATTTTGACCAAAATCACAATCCCTGTGCTGGATCTGCCGACATCAAAGTCAACTCAAGTTGCTCATATTTAAAGACACGGGGCTATGTTCCAAGCAGGCACTGCTGCACCTGGCAGTTCATTAAGCAATTCACCTGAATGGCATCCACAAGCTTGAATGCAGTCATCCAAATATGTGCTTTCTGACTCAGAATTAGGGTGCAAGAACAGTCCTTTCCAGATAAGCATATTACTACTGATTTTAATAAATTTCTGGGGGAGACATTGTTCCTACAATGGTCTTTAATTTGTAGCAGAGTAACAGATCTGAAGATCCTGCAGAAGGATAGCAACATTTTTAACTGAGGCAGAACAAAGGCACTCAAATAACTGCACAGAATTATTTCAAATTCCTTTGTATCAATAGCTAACATAAGTTAGCAATGATAACTCAGGACAAACAGTGTTAGGAGTGGAAATAACACATGCTCTAAGATAAGGAACAGATGCCAAAGCAAGAGGCATCTTTCATACCTTATTTGCAGCAGGAAAACAGAAAAACAGCTATGATATATTTCAGAGCAATTTAGCTCCAACACCTTGATAACACATGTTCACCAACATATTATAGAAAGGATGATCTGTCTAAAAATGTGCAGAATGCACAAAACTCCATGGTCCCTACTTTCTTGCTAAAACAATCAAGACCTGTGCCAGTTTCAATTAAAAAAGCCCCTTTTTAAGGAACAATTAGTTACTGTTGCGGTGCAGATTCTCACTACCTTTCCCCTGTAAACCTCACAGATTTTTGATCCCCTTTCTGTCTATTTTTGCCAAAGGGACTTTGCTCATTAATATTTACCAATAGCTGACTATTAATAAGTTCAACTATATTAATATATAGTTCAACTATAAGTTCAGGACAAACATTTGTATGATTGTACAACTATCTGTATGACAATATATGTCACTTTCCCTTGGAAGGTGGCTAATTTCACCATGGGCAGGTGTACATTCACTGAGACAGACAGTTACCTGGTCCCTGGGGCTGCAGTGACATTTTGATGATCAGGGTGTCAGCTACATTAGAGGACACTGATTGCAATGCTAAAATTAACCAAGCTAGCTAAAGTGTGTGTTAATTATGAGTATGCAAGCAGTCAATAAAAGGTTAATGCAAAAGTCAAAGGATAAATTTATTTCAGTATTGCATCACTCCACTGACTAAATGACTAACATTATGCTTTGTTTTTAATCGATATATTTTACAGTAATGCGTGAGCCATTGATTTGAAAAACAGTCTTCTTTCTAACAGTTAAGTTTTGCAACTATTAAGTATCAAGTATCAACATACTTAAACCACTCTTTTTTCAGAGCAGATACTTTTTTGCTCTGTTGTCAGGAACAGGAATGCATATAAGCCAGGATGCGGCCTTGGGTTCTGCTGATGAATGTGATTAATGCAAATAAGAATTATTACCTAGGAACCTAAATAAGGCACTGTGAATTAGGGTCCCTGGATTCTATTGCACTGTTTGTCTACTCCACAGAAGTGCAGTCAAATCAGATCAATAGGGGTCAATTTGTGGCTCAGACTGCACCAGCGTGTTAAGAGGGAGGAGATGGTATGAACAGTCCTGCTTCCTAGATGGCACTCATTTAGCTGCCTACACCTGCCAGTTCAGAGACCAATGGAGACCATGTCGAAATTCATAAGGCAAGTCAAGGAACATGGGTCTGGCCATCTTCCCTGTGTGCTGACACAGTCAGAACAGAAGGATGGGATATTTGCTCTGCGTGTACAAAAGTACACACTCACCCATACGTGTTTACTCTAGCATTCCTGAAATTATTATGTTTCACATGGGAGTTATTTCCTCCCTCCATTCATGCTCAAATAAAGGTGTTACTGAGCTGTTATTCAGAACTTCAGAGTATCTTTTAAAACAATGGCTCAGGTAAAACCAGTGTTCGGATCGCTCTACTAAGACAAACACATTCAGTAAACCCATAATGACGTTGGTCACACGATACAACACTGCTAACATGGATCCTGTTCTGAGTAACAGTAGTAGTTTCTTTAGACAGCATCTTCCATTCCAAGGATTCACAATGACTTTGCAAGTTCGGGTTTGATCAAACACGGGTTATTACTGTTCCAACACAGCTCTGCTGTGTGAACACAAGTCCTAATTGTACAGGTACGTGGTACATAGAGCTTTGCTTGCAGGTTTGGATTTTTTCATCCTTGTCCTTCAAACCTTTCCTCTGCCTGGAAATTAGAGTAACTACACATAGTTTGCATAATCTCAGTGCTAGGATTATCCCATGTCATTTCAAGTTGACGTTCTTAGTTGCCAGAGCACGTACAAGAGAATACACTGCGTTCTCAGCTATCTAAATTGTTATGCAAAGCACAGAGAAAATATGAGATTACATACATGAGAACAATTACTCAAATTTAAGTTAACCTTGATTTTTTCCTTTTTCCAAATAGTTTATCTCATTGACAGGTATGACAAATTTACTTCTGCTGCTGAATGCATCACAATTAAAACCTGATACCTCTTAAGTCAAAGCTGAAACTTCCAATGACTTCAACAAGGTCAAGATTTCAATCCAAATGCTTTTCCAGAAACCATTCACAACAGACGTGAGCTAGTAAGCATAATAATAAAAACCACCCAAAAGAAAGTACGGAAGGAATGAAATAGACTGAATATAGTTTCTCAAAGTGAAATTTAGCAAGGGATACTCAGTTTAAATTTTTATCCATTTACAATGGTGGTTAAATTATTGTCATTGTAAGTCAGCTAATACAACATGGAATAATAAGATGTGATCTTCTGTAACTTCAAAGTTGCCACAGAAAGAAAAAATATCTGTTTTATCAAACTGAATTGCTCAGTAAAGCACAGAAAAACTCTAAAGTAAAAACTCCAATTCATGCTGTAAATACACATTCTCCTTCACCTTTGGACATGGATAGGATATTGAGATAAAGTCCTTAAAAAGGACTGAAAAAGTCACCCCTGTTGTTTGAAGAACTGAACTTTCATTTATCTTCATGAAAAATTAAAAGGTGGGAGGGATAAATGTAATTCATGATAAAATGGAATGGGGGTAAGAAATCCGAAAAGCAGTTGCTTTCCAGTTGGGTGCCCATTCCAGCATTAGCAATTTCACAAATTACAATATGCCTGAATTGTAAGGTGTAAGGTAGCTTTGAGGTGTAAGGTAGCTTTCCTTGCCATTTGGGAGAATGGACACGTTGTTCTCAAAGAACAAGGAAAACAAACACAGTTGAAGAAATGGCAGTTCTTCCATTGGGAGGGAAACATGCAACAGCCCTTATTATGTCACCGGTGCCCTCAACCTGCATGGAGAGAGCTCCAGCCTGGATCGGTTATATCAGAGGGAAACCGTTCCTATGCTCTCCCAGGAGAACTTTGTCTGGAGACCTAATCCAAGACACGAGTTTTACATAGGGAGCTGGAGCTAAGCCTGTTTATAGTTAAAAAATGCCGAAATCTTGACTTCCGGTTTGGCTTATTTGAGCGGAAACAATGTATACAAGATCAGTATTTCAGCGGGAACTTTACCAAAATTGAAGGGTGTTTGGAAAATGGGGGTTAGTTAATGCCCCATCATGTCACAGGGTTAGGGTGCAACGTTTTCTGATCTCTTTCTTTCAACTCTGTAAAAACATAATCAAGCCAATAATTTACAAATTCTTCACTTGGTATTATGATTAATTTTCATAATTTGTACCCGAAAAACTGTTTACTGAAAAAACAAAGGATGGAGAAAATATAAGTATATTGAAATATAACAATAGGAAAGTGGTTTTCTTCACATGGCTGTAAATGCTTTGTCTTTATCACCAACAAAATTATTTTTTTTCATGCCAAAACTGGACTTTTGGAAGTTACTGAGTTCAATCTAAACCTTAAACCAAAGATTTTCTTAGCTTTTTTTAATTAATTAGTCAGAAAGTTGTCAACCATGGGAGAGAGTATCTCTTTCAGTTGTTCCATGCTTGTCCCTACTGTGACTCTGCACAACTGAAAGCTTCCCAGGTTTACTCTGCCTTTTAAGAACAAAACAAATTACATCAATATTTGACTTTGCAAACCAGAGTTCAGAAGTACTGGTCCCAAATAGGCAGTGAAATGAAGTGGCCAGATGGAAAGAGAGCAGTGCTTCATTCTTTTGAACATCTAATCCCCAGTGAATTCCCGAGGAGTCTGTCCCATTTACATTAAGTCACTGCTGATGTTCTTTCATGTGCTGCAACCAGAGTGTGCCCAGCCATAAGTAATGGCTGAGACCAGGGCTGCATTTATAGAAGGGACAAAGTGAGTTTGTTTCCAGATAAGAAACTTGAAAAGAGAATGCCAGACATAGGAAGTGATGGAGGCAATATCAGTCAAATTTTAATCCAAGAAAAAGAACATGTATCAGCTGCACAAATATGCAAGTACAAATACACACCATGGCATGTTAGAAGATTTTTCCTGTCTGCTTCTTTCAAAAGTTGATAATGACTTGTGTCACTGATGCATTTGGCCTTACTACAGAATCAAAGTTTACAGTCACTGACCCAAGAGCTTTATGCCTCTGAAGTCAGCCATGCCATTGGAAATGAGGACTCTGCTAAAATATCCCAAGGCATCACCGGTGATACAGTAGGATAGCCCGAAAGCAGCCAGCTCTATCCTTGTGTGTACTTCTCCAAAGTAAATCTATAGCAGAACCCATCTTTTAACACTGGCCTGCAGAGTGCATTTTGCTGTCCCACAGAGAGGTAGGAGAGAGATCAATGAACCTGACGCTAAAGAGGTTTACGTGACAGTTGCAGGAACTTGAAAATGCCAGAGTTTCTATTATTACTCTAATTGTAAATCAGGTAAATATGAGAAAAACTTAAATTGTTAATATCCTCCAAATGTTGAAATAACAGCAACCAAAGCACTGGTGGAGTCCAACCATAAAGACTTTTGAAGTGGTGCACCAATGTGTTTCACATGTATTTATAGATATATATACGAAAAACTCACAAAATTATTTTTAAAGAATATTTTGCTTTGTTTTAACTGTAGAGAAATTAAAATAAAATTTCAACTTTTTTTGGCTACGATATTAATTAAAATCTTTAAAAATATACTTCAGTCTTTCTAAACTATTTAGCTGACAAACTATGGGAAAGGATAAAGCTTTGCTGCACAGTATCTTCAGCATGTGAATCCCCAATCAGAGTGGGGATTGTAAAACAAAGGCCCAAAACCTCAGGAACATTCCAGCTCTGGGTGGAATGAATGGAAGAAGAGACAAGAAGCTCCTTTCTCCGATATATCCATCTCTACTGTGGGTGAATTAAGAAACAGAAATCTACCCAAAAGATACTTCTAATGAGATTACCAAGGACCTTCCTCACTAGATCCAGTAACTCCACTCACCCGAAGGGGAACACCTGGTAGACGGCACTGCAGGAACTGTAATGCCACTGGGAAGAGCGCTGGCATCGGATGCGTGATGTACACTTGACTTCCCCAGACAGAGCTTTTCCTCTCCTTTGTGGCCTCTGTCCAACAGACCTAGAAACTCTCCATGAGAAAATCAGTGCACCTCCTATTCCCAGAAGAGGGCGGCTGTGTGGGGCAGCCTCCATCCCATGTTTGTTTGATTTTTTAATTAAGAAACATCACTACTCTCTATAAAGTGTAGAGGGTAGGGAAATCCCCCAGAGAAATACTGAATAAATAACTGCATTTGCTGAAAGATGAAGTTTAATCCAATTTAACCTATAGGTCTACAAATTGTTCCCTTTCAGCCCTGTTTCTCAGATGCTTTTGTTTCCTGTTTTTAGAATAATATGTATACAAGTAATGTATCCTGGCTGTATGAGAAGCACATTTATACATATTTATATACACATCCCTTCTTAACAATACTTGCAAAAAATCCCATCAGTCCAAAAGAGACAGCATTTAGGAGGAAATTTTCAGCACCGCAGACATGGATTTAGTTATATACTTTCCATGATCGGCAATGAGATGTGAGTTATTCCCTCCGTGCTGAGAATATTTGGCTTTGACTTCAAACAATGTAGAAATACATCAACCTCAATATAATTTATATTCTCTCAAAAGGAACCTAAAATGCTCTAAGCCTTTGCCGAGGCATCTGATGTTCCAGTCCCCTCTGTTGCACTGTATGATCGGCTGTTTTATTTCACTCGCAATCCTTGCTTTCCTATGATTTTTTCAGACAAAGAAACAAAATGTCTGCTATACGCTGAGTATAAACACAGCTGACTTGTTTTCCCCAAAGTATTGATTTTATGCACTTTTAAAATAACTATTTTCATTCTGTTTGCATAATCAGCTGGGGCATTGTTCCTCTACATTTGCAGAAACACAGATGGAATTGCTGATTTGGAGCCTTTGGAGAGATTTTACAGTATTCTCCAGAATCTAAGCTTCTAATAAAATAAGGTTTCAAGCACTTCTGGTGGTGAAGATAGCCTGGACAATGTAAATTGATGCATGGTTATCTTGTTGAGTCCACAACCAGGCAGACAGACGCAATAGCACCAAGGGAGCCATGAACTTCCCCCACTTATTTTATTGGGTGTTTACTTGGGGCCAGATGCTCCCCTCTGTTGTGCAGAACGGTGTTAAACGGCTGAGAAAAAGAGAGGCAAAGGAAATGGAAATAAAAACCAACAAAGAGGAGACAAGGAAATCTCCACAGCCTGCTTCCCAGGGGACTACAGATACCCTCCCTTGCCTATTAGATTGCTGGAAGATTTGGGGCTGAGCCATGCATATGGCACATTTTTCGAAAGACACTGTATTTTCCAGAAGAATGCCACCCGAAAAGTTAATGATGCTTCCAGCATCATTTACTGTTCCACTTTATCTTTTGTACTCCTTTTATGTGGATGTCATATAGCCAAGGAAAAATGTAAACATAGGGTGGTTTTAGATAGCACCACAGGAGGATAGCCCTTCCATTTAATGCCTCCTCGTTTAAAGTAAGCAATCCTATTTTCCAAAGAACTTCAGGGTTTGCAGGCTCTGCTCTTCTGCAAGAAAGCGAAAACATTTTCCTTGTTGAGTGTGCATTTTCCCATAAGACAACTTTTCACGTTAATAAAAATCAACTGATGTATGTCAAATCCCTATTTGTTATATGTGGAAAGTAAAATCAAAAGAAACATGACTGAATGCAACTAACAGTAACCATATTACTTGATCCTTAAATCAGCCTGGACAGAAATGGGCTATATCTTTTCAGCATCAAAGCTATGTAATCCTTTCAGCCCAAAGCACTCCCTGTGTCATTCCTGCAAGCTGCTAATACAACCCATCCTCAAAATCCCACAACTTCTATCAGGACCACAGCAAGGGTGACGCAGAAGGGGCAGCACTTGGGAGCAGAAAGGAACTGCAGACCTCAGCTGGTCAGGGTAACTACTGTGCAAGAAGGCCTCTGCATGTGATTTTACGGGTAAGGTTACTAGGGAGAGTGACACCAAATGGAGATTCTGCCCCAGGAACCATGCTGTCTACTTGCTCCCAGACTCTCACTAAAATGCAGCCCTCACTGGCTTTGGGCCATTTCAGGGAATTTGCGTGTTTCATTAGCCAAAAGCAAACTATGATAGACCAATAGCAAGTACCATATGGGAAAGCCAAATCACCACAAAAGTAACTCTGTATTTGCAGACTGAAACTAAGATCTTGCTTACCACTGTAACTTGTGATATAAATACGTATGTTTCATTAGCCAAAAGCAAACTATGATAGACCAATAGCAAGCACCATATGGGAAAACCAAATCACCACAAAAGTAACTCTGTATTTGCAGACTGAAACTAAGATCTTACCACTGTAACTTGCGATATACATACGTATGTGTACATATATATCTCTCTCTGTATACATAGACACATATATACTCACATATATATATAAGAGGAGCTTATACCACATATACTCTATCAAGAGGTATGGCCTTGAACTCCTATGTGGCTTTGGAAACAACAACAACAAAAAAGGTTTAATGTGCTGCAGAACTACATTGTCTTCCCTGTGTTGTGCACCTTGGCTGTAGCCTGTAACCAGAACGTTTATAACATATATTGGCACTTAATACTATAAGAGCAGTGCAATCCTATGGACTAGAATAGAGTTTCCTTTAGGTCAACATGAGGTCAAACAGAAGCAGGACGGAACAAATAATAGGGAAACGAGAAAACAGATACAAAAAAGGCAGACAGGCTCAAAAAGAGGAAAAAGAAGTTTAGGAATAAAAAAGAAAGCCTGATGTAACTAATCACATCTCAATCGCAGCAGAATTCTCCATGGCTGCTGTTTTATTCCACCAAAAAAATTCCAGTGCTGGCAGAGAAATAGACTTGATGTCCCAGGAAATGCTACAGTACATCCAGGCACAAATAAAAAAATCATATGGCAACAATATCCTCAATATGCTTCTTCTCTACTTCTATAAGTGGAGTAAATCCTTCTGATTACCAAACAAGACCTCAGAATTTTTTTATTTACCCTTTGCATTTCAAATAACTGAAAACATTATATAGAGATTTTAAATATCCTTTTCTACTTTAACTTGTAAATAATTACCGTCACCCAAATACAATGAGAATAAATGCATTTCTTTACTTATTTTTAACTTCATTAAGGGAAGAAATTCTGTGTGAAAGTTCAGCATCACTGTATCTCAAAATTTTGCAATTAATGTAATTCTGCAATATTTTTAATGCCAACTAAAATTGCAGTACAGACTGAATGATGTTTTAAAGTTATTAGACAGGAATACACTTTCCTTTATGATTGCATTCAATCAATTTAAACACAGGATAGACTACATGCATCTGATCCTGCCCTACTTCCACAGACATTATTTCCATGAGTGCTTAAAAAAGGTGCAAGATCCTGATCTATAACATTCTATCAGTGGACTGAATTCTCTCAGCACCATGAAGACTTATTCACCCAAGTGAGTACCAAAATGCTACTAGTAGGCAAAACCTAAAACGTTTATTGCAACAAATCCATATAGCTCTTCATATTATTTTCTGTGGTGTAAAGAATCTTTCTGACTGCAATATCAATGACTTTAAACCACAGACTAAGACTTTAGACCTTTCGGTGGTGCCAACTCACTTGTTTTATACTCTATGATAGATAGTCCTGGCTTTGAGCTATCTTTCACTGCTGATGCTTTTGATGCTTTGTTCTCTTTTTACTTTAGGATGGAAAATAACAAATAATGCTGAGTTCTCTTCTTACTCTTGAATTCTTCTGATGTCTATCTTCAGAACTCTTCTAACATCCAATTTATGTCATTCTTTTTCTTTCTTATGCTGTGAATTTGAAACGAAAGAAGGTAACATAATATCATAAGATCTACGGACGATTGAAATGGCCTTCAGAGTAAACTTCAGAGTTATTCGTAAAACTATCTTGCCTCAATAGAAAGTAAAAAATTGCTTTTCAATAGATAATGCAACTACTCTTGAAATTCTTCTTGGATAAATCTATTGCCACAGGGAACACTCTAATGATAATAAAATATATGGTGCCAATGCCTTAAGAGCAGTTCAGATGTGTTATTTTGTTAGTATTTGCAAGACACAATTTAAATTCATTCTCAAACATTTATGTGCTTTCTCTTGACCATTTCTTTATTATAAAATGGCTACAAAACCTGAATGAGAGAAGCTGACATCTGCTGTCCGGATTGACCTGTGATGCTCCTTAAAACAATCTCTTGCTGCAATCCTCTTAAAACATCACATCAGAATTCCAAAGACCTCAGTATTAGTTAATTAAGGACCTGATTCAATATCCTATCAGGTTTGAGCAAAATGCATAGTCACATATTTAAATCTCATTTAGCTCAGTGGAACTTTCAAATATATTTCAAGTTCAGCACAGGCTTAAAAGCTTCACTGTGCAGGGTCCTTAGAGATGATCTCTACATCACTGCTCAATGCCCAGCCGTATACATATACATGATTAACTGCAACTTTTCTTAAGAACTTGAGGTAGCCATCCTATCCCTATGACAGTCCCTATCCTAACATTTACCCTCTAGTCCCTGTACTGCAATGACCTGTTCTAACTCATTATGCAACAGGAATGAATCTTTACATGTTATCTGAACTAATGCAGGACTACAATAACATACTAGCAGCATTTTTCAGGGATTTCTGCCAAGTAACCCACATAGCAGCCACACTGTCAGGTTCAAATTCTGTGGATAATGGCATCATTTTTTGAGCCCATGGAAACAGAAATCTTCTTTTCTTGGGTGCCATAAGCTGTCCGCCCCTCCGTATTTTGTGCAGATTCATGGGAAATCAAGATACATATAATGAAAAGTATCCATTTCATTACTCTCACAAGAGACCTACTGTTTTGTCTTCCTTCATTCTGTGTCTGCTAAAGAACAGTTCTTTAAACATTATGAAAAGTGGATGGTCTTGGCCTTCCATATGTTTTATTTTGTCTATGAATGTTGTATTTCAGGCTTCATTTTTCCTAGTTTATTTCTTGCCAGCTGAGCTACGTTAGTCATTCCTTTCAATGAACTGCTGATGAAATTTCTTCTCTTCCTGTGTTACAAGAAACACTACTTTCCCGACTATGCAACAGACAAAATATCCCTCCTACTTAGTTTGCTTTTTCAAATAATATTGTGATTGTATTAATCTAAAATGCAAAGTATGCGTTCACCTTTTTCTTTCCTGAAATGCTATTACTCCAACCTGCCTTAATGTCAAGGAATTAATGTAAAATTTGAGGGTTTTGGCAATAGCTACATAATCCCCCTTTGTTTGGTGCAAACAGGAGGTGTCCTTTCTCCTTTTTTCCTTTCTTAAGTACTCTTGAAGAGTTATTAATTTGTAGTTTGTATTTCTTGGATATGTGTTGTTCTACGGGGAAATTTCACATGCTCTCCTGTTTACCGAAGTGCCGGTAAGAGCATCCAGGGAAGGTAATGACATTCCTCAGCAAGACAAAAAGCCCATTTTCTCACACCTTCTCCTACAGACTTTGTCCTGTCCACTTTCACTTTAGCTTGTCTAGCATTTCACCACTATTGAGCATGTAGAACACTGTTGCCCGCCCGAACAGTGACAGGCCTAGGTTAGCTACTTTCTGTTAACAGATACCAATTTGATTGCCCTTTTCCAAGCCTTAACAACTTTACCAGGCTCAGTTTACTTTATGTTGGCTTGTCTGTCTAGCCAGAGTGAAACACTGGTGAAATCACACTGTAACCGCAGGTTCTTTTCAAGTCCTTGAGGACTGCTTCATGCACCACTTCTCCTTTTTTTCCCTCCTGACAAGATACTAGAAAAATACTGTTCATTTACATTTGTCTCGTAATTTAAACCAGGTACCAATCTTCTAGAGATATTTGTAACCTTTCTAATCAGAAGGTTTAGAATAACCTCAGAAGAACACCTTTTCTTTATGAAAACTTTGGGGCTTAAAAAAATCTTGTTTGCCAGTCTGCCTTTTGCATTTTTGATTCAGAAACAACAAACGGTGTTATTCTCTGCATCTCTGGATTTCAGGAATCAAATAAACTTCTACCAATGTAAAAAATCCTCTTCGTAGAAGTCAGCTAGGGCTGTGCCAGGAAGCTTCTAGCAGTGTTCAGACCCATTTTTTTCTCAACCTGCTCCAGAACACACACACAAAAGAACAGTATCCATCTTTGCATACAGCCAGCCCTCTTAAAGATGTTACGGTATGGCACTAGGCCATGTTATTAACTTATAACAGACTAAAGAACTCTGTGGCCCAATAACATTGATTTGAATTCCGGAAATTAGAAAGACTGTTAGAGTGTCATTCAGAGTGTCATTTCATGACAAAGGAAATGGAGTGTCCAGGTAGCTACAGGTCCTGGAGGATACCGTTAGGCAATAGAAAAGCTGGTACAGGATTCCTTTGACAGATAATATGAGTACATAAAGTACGCCAATCAGTAGGTTTTTTCTGGAAAAAAAATCTTGTTGGACAAACCCTTCAAGATGACAAGTTCAGTTACTAGAAGAAACTATGGAGGAATAGGATGAACTGATTTACGCTAGCTAGTGAATAATTTTTTTTTTCCCCAAGTAGCACTGAATGTCAACAGAACATACACCATAAGTAAGTAATGGCTACCAAGTCACATAAGGATAAACATCAATGGGGAATCACTACTGAATGGTGACCCTCATAAGGGATTCCCCTAAAGCCCAATATGGTGGCCAGTATTAGTCACAATTTTGCAGAGAGCACAGAGACTGATATGGTTAAAAACCGTGTGGACAGGACTCAGCCCTGCCAGGTCACTTAATGATCAGGACCAAATGTGTTATAGAACTACACGCAATGATGGGGAGAAGGATGACTGGAAAATTGAGGAGTTTGTGCTCAAAACCACTGCATCTGAAAACAATGTAGATATTATCCCAGACAACTCAAAATGAATTCCCAGTATAGTACCTAATTCTTCTGTATTACACTAGGTAGACAAATATGAGAGTAACATGGAATAACCTTATTGCCAGTTTTTCAGAAGTACATTGAAGAGGGCAGAGAAAAGAGACTGTGGAGACAGGTGGAAAATACGTAATAATGATTAACTCAATTTGTTTTACCTATCAGATTTAAAACTGATAGATTGAAGGAAAATATCTTGTATGAAAGAGCTCTCTTGTCTAGCAGAGGAAGCCAGAATTTGAAAAAGAACCCAGAGAAATTCAAATATGCCTGTTTTTTTTTTACAGCGAAGTCAATCACACACCGGGACAAACTATTAAAGGAACAGAATATTCTTCATTTCTGACATCTTCAAATCAAGAAAAGATTCCTGCCTGGAAACCACGCAGTTACACAGCTAGCACAGGGATAAAAAGATAAAATTTAGTAACTTGTGATAGAAGTCAAAACAGCTGACAAAAATCCTAAATACAATGATGCTCAAACTTCTACACAACCATTCTTTAATGAGCTTACTTTGAGTAAGACTTTAAAAATTCCTTGCAATACATCTTGCTGTAAAATTATACATTCTAATTGGAATAGATATGCCAGGAGAATGAAGTAAGACAGAAGACTTCTACTGTCAAAGCCCCAAAAGTATCAGCTTAGCCTTTGAACCCAGTGCCACTACAGAGAGAAAAACCCTGATGCAAGGAATAAAAACCTTTAGAAGCATCCGTATTCTCCATTCTCTTGCACTTGTTACAGACAGGTATAAGTCCAACTTTTTAATATACATAGGTTTAATTGAAAAGAGAATTGACCAACAGGTATGTACAAACACATACAATTAATAAATATTAGAATCTGTCACATGATTATGAAAAATATTCAAGATAAAAAAAATGTAAGTAAACAGCATGTTTATAATTTCATTTACTTTGTTTCTCTTAAAGCATCCTGGAATTACCAAAACATACAAGGTCACACTGAATCAAAGGACATCATCTGCTTGTTCAAAATGTCATTACGGAAGCATCAGGAAAAAGCAGCGGTATTACAAGTCACCTTTCTGGCTCTCACAAACAAACTATTAATGGAGAAAGTCAGTCCTTTACAGTGCATTACAGGACCGAGGGCACCGGGGAAATAGCAAGGCCTCACTGGCTACCCACAAGACCAACTTGATTAGTCCCAGTGACCTTCTGCCCTTGCCAAGGGACTGACGGAAAGGCAAGTTTTTCAGCAGACTGCTAACTTGGTGTTCACGCTGTTTAGATGCACAGTTATACAGGCTAAAGTGTCTGAGATTCATCTGAAGCACTTAGTTTCAACTACCGTACAGGGTTCACTGCTGTCTATTGGAATTCCTAGGAGCGTTATAATTATGTTGATAACCACAAATTCTCTGAATACAAAGACAGTCTAAACTCAAAGCTTATGTCAGGACTCATGCCTGCTAAAGAACAGTGTGACTTTGGCACAGCAACTTTCAGTTGTCTTGTTCCTTTTGACTGTCGTAAGTCAGGTGATAGGAACACATCACCAGGCAGTAAGTTTTCTTGGAAATAACCTGTAACCACATGCCAGACACTGTTAAGCACTCTCTTTAGAATACAAATAGCCTAAAACCATGTTTTCAATATGTGCATGAATTATGGACTCTGTCTCTTTTGCCTGTACAGAATCCTCCACCATATTCCCATAAGAGCAAGCAGTTTGACCTATTAAAACACAACCAGCTCACTATAATAAACAAATTACATATATAGTATGAAATGTGTGAGAACCCAGAGTAGTTTCTTTCTATATCTTTATTATGTTTGAGTAACCAGCTACATTAGAACACTGGACAATGTTTCAATGCATTAATGATAGGTTATATTAAACTTGTAGACTGGGAGAACCTCATAAAATACGGTTGTAATTATGTGGTTATTACATCCTGTGTACTGGTGAATGAACAGGACTAGGTTCTTTCTGTATTTGCCGTAAGCCCCTTTAAGATATTTTTGTTTGTCATGAATCTATGAGAAGTCCTGTGTTTTTTCTCCTATGTTGGTCATAGTAAAAATAGGGTATTTTTACCACCATTTTCTTAGTAGAATTCTACAAATATGGGCACAGTCAATGAATAAATTGGTGTGGTTTATTTTACAATTTTTCTTTTTTTTTTTTTATTTGTGAGAAAGAAGCAAATTCTGAATAATAGTGAAAGAGCACACACACCGGTTTATGGACTTTCTGTGTAACTCCTGAATCTGTCCCCAAACTTGAGTATGACCTGGGGCATCTCATCTAACTTTATGTTGCTGCCATATTTTGAGCTGTAAAGAATAAACCATAGTTCCATACCAAAACCTGATGAGAGGATGTTAGTTATACTTAATTGTTTGGCTTTCTCTTTCTTTAAAGCTGTCTCCATTTTAAAATGTTCAGCTGGATACACCTCTAAAGACAATCGAGCTGTGAGTTCAGACAATGAGAACCAATATTAGGAGAGACTTGAAAATGCCAGTTATACTACTTCTGGAGTTTATAAACATTTTCTCTCTAATGCTTAAAGCTGTCACCTGAAAGGAAATGCAGTTTTACAAAATTACTATAAAATTGTTTTATTTAAAGCACCATACAAATAATTTAAAGTTCTAATTATATACAAATACGTGCATTTAACTCAGCATTATCCTAAAACAGTGGAGAATTTAGACAGCTTTTCATTCTGGTAATTTTTAAATTTTATTTCTGCAAATTAGTAATTATAATACAGATCTTCAAATGTGCATCTAGTTCATTTATTAGGAATAGTTCCCCTTACTTTCATTATTACTATGGATATAGAAAGGGCTTTTCTTTGACTAAGGCTAGAATAACTGAAGTCATATATACTACTTGCTGTAATTCTCTGCAAAGTTGAAATGAAGTAACAGCTTTCTTCAATTCTCTATGTCTTTTAAC
Source organism: Cariama cristata (assembly GCF_000690535.1). Taxonomy (NCBI): domain Eukaryota; kingdom Metazoa; phylum Chordata; class Aves; order Cariamiformes; family Cariamidae; genus Cariama; species Cariama cristata. Next base: position 55,845 of record NW_009599826.1, on the reverse strand, counting down.
AACTAGTTCTATTTCCAAAATAGCTTTCTTGCATTTTTCTCCATAGCATTTAATTTAGTTTCAGTTCAGAAATTCTTTAAAACCTCCACACCTAACTTTTAAATATACCAAATTTAAAACAAAGACTTCCTCTTGTAATAAAAGCCTATCATCTGCTTCAGTATATAGTATTTACCTGAAAGCTCATATGCTTTTAGTGCATATTTAACTACTTTCTATGCCCTCATCACTGCTCCATCCAAACACCTCACGCTTCCCTTCTGGTGTCACCACAAAGGGCTCTCCATGCATGGGAAATCAGGGTTCGAACTAGTCAAGAATGGAATTAACTTCACTGATCTTAGGATGGTGCCTAATCCACTGCACAAGCATCCTTCCCATCAGCCTACTACTCCTTCCTTCTTCTCACCATTCCATTTGCTCTCTTAATTTGGCAATAACAAGCCATGCACTTTCAAATCAGAATCCAAACCTACAAAAGATGCCACAGGCAAAGAAAAAAGCACACTGAAAAGTGAAAGGAAACATAGATTAGAGATGTGCCCAGCATATCTGCAAAAGTTCCAGAAATGTAATTCTGTGATGAAACTAGTTTAAAACAATTCCTTCAAAGTTCAGAAAGTGCTATGTTAATGCCTCTTCATCCACTCCTGCATAGACGACAACTAGTTTGAGGAAAGAATCAAACATTTGTCATCAGTAATCCTCATCTGATCATCGCTAGACAGGAACCTGGCACAAACACTGAACCCTCTCTACTTTTCCACAAAAATAAATATTATGACAAACATATCTTTAAGATGTTTTCTTCATTAATTTGCAGCAATGTTTCACTACTTAGGAGCTGCTAGAACCCTCTGCTCTCTAGAGGTTTAATGCTGGAAGGTGCTGAGCATTCAGTTCTCAGTGACGAAAATGGGAGTTGACGGCTCTCAGCAGCTCATCACATTAGACAGGAGGGATTGCTCACAAAAAGAATGACAGCCGTACCTGAAAAATGTTAAGCAAGGTCCTAACAGCTCAGTTACTGGCTGGTGTGCACCCAGAACTGGACAACAAAATGATGAAGACAAAGTAAGCATTGCATTTTATGTTTACTTAAAAAGCATTGCATTTAAAAAAAAAAAAAAGCCTATGTATTTTATGCTTACTTAAAAAGCATTGCATTTTAAAGCAATCCTTATTTTAAATCATTTCTATTGTTTGTACTTATCCACAATTTATTCTGACAGAATGAGCACGGTGATACCAAATTATCTATTAGAGCTACTCACAGGCACAGTTTCTGTTCATAGCACGATGCAAAGAATGTTTACAACAATTACCTAGTCATCTTAAATTCAAATATACCAATCTAAAGTATTACTGAGAACTTCTCACATTATAATATTTTAAGTGGATGAATTTCTGTTTAATATTTGTCATTATACCTTATATTTGAATTAAGAGAGTCTTATTTCCTCCGTAAAAAATATCCACTGGGAAGTGTGGCCATTCTATAGCTAGTACATAATTATATTTCAGATTTAAAGTTCTTAGATGGAAAAAGATGCATAGTCCAAGTCTCATACCAGTTCTACACTGCCTTAAATTGATTTATCTTCAACCTTTTATATCAGTTTTACACTAGCATAATTGAATTGAATTCAATGGCTATTCTTATTTACAACTAAATAAGGAATCAAGCCCACAGCATTTCTTTCCATGACTCACATACATTGTTCAAGGATCCAGTAAAATTACATACTTCCAATTCCATGTCTGTTTTTACGCACATACCTGACACACACACACATTTTGAACGATTACACAAGTGATAAGAACTGATGCCATTTAATCTGGGTTGTTTCCCCCCCACCCCAAAAGGCAAGGACATGCGGACTGTTTAATGCAGTCACAGCAGAGTACAGCAGGATCTCTACTTCTAAGAAATTTCAATTAGTTATTCTTTGCTTTCAGGTACTGTAGCCACTAAAACAATTTAACTTTAATTCCATCTGACTTCAATTGTGTTCAAATTATAGAAAAAAAGGAAGAAGACAACAAGCTGTAAATATGAAAAGAGACAGAAAATCATTGAGAATCATGCCTTTATGAATATTTGATGAAGAAAGGTTAGATCTACTGCTGGTAAATTACAAGAAATTATGTCCATCATGTGACTCTGTCAGCAAAGGTTAATACAAATAGGTTTGGATTTAGTTGAGATGACAACGAGGATTAAAAAAGATTTGTTCTGTCCCTGCTGCAATTAGTTTTTCTCCTATTATTATTGCAATGGAGTTTATCGTTAGGATTATGGTAACAGAACTACTGCTCAATGAAATCATTTTGTTTTTCATAATACTGTGGCAGTTTTGCAATAAATTTTTCATCTCTACTGATCTATCTCTTTATTGTGCATTTGCTGAAGTAGAGATACAATCATTAACCCATTTCTTGCTGTAGTAGGTCTCATTTTGACTGACGGGAATTTGGGGTGCCGTCTCGTGGGCTATAACAGGGCTCATAGGCTGCCCTACCACCGTGGTCCATGATGGCAGCAAGGGAGGAGCTGTTGACTAGGTGGGACATCACACAAGACCCTTTAGACAAAACTGGCGATGACATCTGATCTTGTCTGCAGTAACAGCTCTTCTGGGCTCATGGTGATGGAAAATGGGAAATCTGGAAGTTGTTACTGTACATGCATGCATACTAATAAAACAGAAGAGGTCTTGAAAATCACACCCTTCCTCTCACATTGTAACTGCTTCCAAGCACAAGCTAAAGTAGATTGAAAACTTGATAATATTTTCTGTAGTAAGAATTTGGTCATAAAACAAGTATCAAACAACTATGCAAAAGAAACTAGAAGCTTAAGTGAAGTTAGGTTTTCTTCCAAGATGCATTTCAAATTTTAACTTCTAAGTTCAAATGTTACATTTGCTCCTGTTCTGACAAATTGCTTTAAATACAAAATTTTGCTATCCTGGAGCCCGTATTTTCTTTGCCCACTTTTGAGTTTGAATATATGCTTTTAGGAATATATGTTGTAAGTGAAGCAGAAATTTAATTCAGACTATTTTTTTACATCTGATGGAAACAAAACTTTTTGTGTAATCTCTTCTGATAAAAACATAAATTAAAACTCTAGAAGTACACAGTATATGAGTAGGGGTACAAAGAATTGCTAGAAAGTGTTAAAAGTGACTTGCAAATGACTAATTGGAATTGGCACGCGCAGCATGACTGATGGCAAGCAGTCATACTTTGGTGGTGTCCACTGAGAGTTACTTCTGCAGTTACATATACTTCTTCCACACTTAACGTCACGTGAAAGAAGGAAATTTAACACATCAGGAAGCTTGCTAGATTATCAGAACATCTAATCAATACCATTGACAACAATCCTGTCTAAAAGCATTGGGGCAACCCTAAGTAAGATACAGAAACAGACCTTCAGGACCCTTGCCAATATATTACCTTTCACCCAGTGTTTCCACTCCATACCCAAGAGGCAACGTGGCTTCCTTTCCTGAGCTCTTCCACCTAACCGGTTTCCAGCTGCCTAGTTTAATAAAATGCATCCTTCACAGTAGCTTTGACCCAGCTCAAAACAAAACAAATGAAAAACCAAAAACCCCACTAGTGCCACAGCCTCCGGGGCACAAGGAACAGTGATTCAGGTCATACAGCTGCCACCCTGCTGCAGCCATCTTATCAGTTGCACAGATTGGACTTGTGCAAATCTCGGCAATGTTTTCAACATTATGGGACTCAGTGGGATACAAATGGCTTCTTCATGTACTAGGCTTGCTCACAGAGATTTGAGTTACCTGTGGAGCAACTTTCCCACTCTCTGACATACACCTGGTGGTCCTGAAAGACATGACAAATTTCCATTCGCCAGATTTAATGCTCTAAAAAGCACCCAGATTTTATTGCTCAAGTTGAAGTTAACTCTGAAAGACAGAAGACAGGGATGCATATGTCTTGAAATACCTCAGGTAGCATTAAGGAAATGAAGTGCAATGGGAAAAACATTAAACTCATAGTATATGCAACATATCAAGTTTGACTGTTGCTCCCATGTACTGGTAATGGCTATCTATCTTAAGAAAAAAGGAAAGAAAAAAACAAAAAAAAAAAAGAAAAAAAAGGAAAAAGTGATCAGTCTGTTCTGAAAAGAAACACCTCAAAGCACAAATGTACTACACAGGAGTCATGGATCAGTATACAAACTTTTAAAGATCTTGGCTGCTATAAAAAAATCAGAAAGGAGTAAAACAAGGAGAGAGTCATAGCTATAGCTAAAATATGCACATAACCCCTAGAAAAAAAATTGCATGTCACAGGGCAGGAAAAATGATTTTGTCATGTTATTACTGACTTGATTGTGTGTTTAGCCCTGAGACCAGGCACCCTGTGAGAATAATTCTTCTATGTAGCATTGCAAGGCAATCCATGGAACACAGGTTATTTTAAGGACATGATCCACATTCCACAGCTGCATCAGTCACTGAATTTTGTAACTTTTAAATAAAAACGTGGATATTGCTTTATGATTGCCCAAACTGTCACTTTTTCAAAGACTTGCCAAATGAGTCCCCAGAGACACAGTCATGTAACTTAAGAATATCTTTTTACAGTGATATCAAAGCAAAAAAAAAAAACAAACCAAACAAACCAAAAACCAAACCTGAGGCCTTCAGCTTTAAAGACAACATAATGAGATCAGAGATTCTGCCTGCAAAGAAATTAACTTATCGCTAATTAATGAAAGTAACCTTAAATAGCAGGCATATTGCCAAGAACAGAATACTATAACAAACGGGTAGGAAAAAACAGGCAGCTTTGAAGGGGCTAGAGCACAGCAGCGTTGAAGAGAAATTTGAGCAGGATACTACTTGCAAATTTGATCCCAGATTCTTGGAATGAGCAAATAAGTTGTATTTGCTATTGAGTCCTCTATAAATTCTCCCCTTCCATGTATCCTATAATAATGTAGATAATGGATTTAATTAATTGTTAGTGAAAAAACAGTTACTACATATGATCCATAATAAAAATTGTTCTTGTTATTATAGGAATTACCAGAAATAATAAAAAAAAAAATCTGCCAGGCCCTATGAGCCCTAAAGGTTCTCAGCTGTACTTGTAATTTACTCCATTTTATGTCAGCAATATCTTTTGTCTATTGCTGTAATTCATAATAAGTATCTTAGGGCTCATTCAATTACTATTGTTCCTTCTTCTCTTTGGTTGGCATAAGATCAAGCCCCAAAAGAATGAGCTTCCAAAAGACACTTAGCTGGTCTCTTTGACCTTTTTGCTACCTTTTTTGGCCTCAAATATGCTTGGTTTCATGTTCATACACTTGCTTCTTTAGCAGCCTCCCACAGTTCCTTAGTACATTTTAGTACATCAGTCATTCTCTGGTCCACTCAAAAATTGTGCCTTAATGTTTTATTCCACACGATTGTCCCATTTCCTTTACCATAAGTGCTGAGGCCTCAAACAGATGTAAAACCACAGGTTCTTTGTTTACTTTTTAATTAGCTTTGCATATCTTCAGCTTGTTTTACCTTGGTAATTGAAACTAAAACTTCTCAAAAGATAAAACTGAGAGGGAAACACACATTGTTGCTTGGATTGTGCCTTATTTTCCTCTCCTTAAGTTGTTATTAGTAATTAAGACTTCTAGGTACATAAACTATAGAGCATGATTATCATTATGAACTGTTTGTAAGCTTGCCTGGGTGCTTATGTTACCTTACACGATAAAATTACTTTCATTTTTACCAATCTGGATGACATGTTCCTTGACATTTTTGCCTGGCTATACTTCTTTAAAATAATAACATCATAAGCTGTCCAAAAGCTTGTGGAGGTAATTTGTGTACGCATTTTCCAAGCCCCACACTATTATGAAATAACAAAAATACTTTATTCATAGTGGACGTGTTTTTTTTAACAGGCTTGCTGATATTTTCTTACTATATCTGCCAAATAGTAAGCAAGCTTATAGATTAGTATTAAAGAGAGAATCTTATGGGTTGTAATAAGGACTGAGATGCAGTGGCATTCTACATGCCCTTCTTTTTTCAGTTACAACCCAAACTTCATCTGTTTAAATTTATTTTAGATTTCCAAATTATACCTTTAAAAGTCTTCATACCTCCACTTAAAAGTCTTCAAACAAAATTTACCCTTTACTACTTTTAATAATTCAGCAGAAACGTTTTCAACACTTGCTGCCTTGTACCTGAGCACTTTCACTGCCCCTTGAATTTCTTCACAATTTGCTCAGTTGTCTATAAAATGGTGGGAGTTTGGTCACCTGTAACAATCTCAGCATCAGGCAGCTCATTAAAGAACCATTTTCATCCTTCTAGAACTAGACTTTAGCTGTAACTTCTACAATTAAGGTTTTTGTCTTCACCCTTTTGTATGGTATACAAACACTGCCATGTTTTGTGGTTCACTGTTGCAGTTATTCTCTTTTACCTGTTTTTATCTCTGATTATCTACCATTCACTCTTCTTAACCTTCTCTCAATAATTTTTCAGACCCTCAAACCTGTTCTGAATTTCTAGCCAGTGTTCTTGTTCGTTCTTTATATCCATCAAAGAGTTGATTTTGTATCTGTTTCATTCAGCACTTTCACCAAGAAAGGACTGGAAACACTACATACATTTAGCTTGTGCTGATTAGACATCCTTCCTAAACGGAGGGAACAAAGGGAGGAATATTACATGTAAATATCACTGTCCTGCAAGAGACAAAATGGCTGGGAAACAGGTCACTGTATTAGCAAATCTACTCTCTTTTACAGTGGAGGAGAGACTCCAAGGTAGGAAATGATAAGTGACACTATATACTCGGCAATTACCAGGTTTGTAATTCTCAGTGAACAAATTTGCTATTTAGGAATAAAAGGAAAACATCACAGCACTAAATTCATCAAAATACATATTCTGCTAAAGAATGAGCAAATGAAGTATGGTATAAATTTGATGAAGAAGCTAAATTATTACATGATAGTCTTCCAAAGTAGAATGCTCAGATTAACCTGTATGATGGTGACACTAAAACAGAAAAGAAACAATGCAAAGCCAACAGAAAGAAGCCAGTTTAAAAAAAATATTTTCATCAAACATATGGTATGCTTGTGAAGAATCTTACATATTCGCATTAAGAATAATCAAAAAGTATTATGTATATGCAGAAGGGAGTTAACGTCAATCAGATTAGCCATACACTTATCATTTCAAGACACGATAGTAATATTGATTACAGCACAAATTCAGCAGACTGACTGCAGTTCAGATTATTCTATATTCTAGAGGACAGCAACATGTAGATTTTCCACAACAAAGAGGCAAACAGACAAGCTGCCTAGACCATTTATACCTATACATTAAGACACTTGGTCATGCCATCTTCTAAAAGATGTTATTTCTTTTCCCCTTGAAAAACAGTGAAAGCACAATTACAGAAAGATTTTTTTGATGGAAAATCCAAGATTAAAATAAAATCAAGACATTTTAATTAGGCATACTTAAGTGTCTTATTGACCCTCCACCTCAATAAACTGTTAACTCAATCCCACAAAATTTTGTATACTCTGGTTCTGACTCAACAAAGTAATTCAACATGCACTCATTTTCAGACATGGGTATCAACAGAATTAACTGACTGGCTTACACAAAGCTCCATATAACCCCTGCCTAAGTAGGCCTGGAATGTTTAGCAATCTGTGGAACAAAAAACATACATAATATTGACATGAACATATGCATAGAACAATTAATGACTTCTAAAGGAGGAGGTTAGAAGCTCTAGTTGCTGTCTGAGAATAGTAAAATTATCCATCGCAACAGAAACTGCTAAAAATTTGTATGTTATTAGACATGGATTTTCCTCAAATTAAATCATTTCAATATGACCAGGTGAGGACAGTAATTTCAACTGTCTGAAGGAATGAACAACATGTTATTCTACAAATCAGCTGGTTTTATCAGTGGCTGTCAGAAGAACTCAAGAGTTTGATATTATCAGCGGGGTTATATTCATCTCTCAAAATTGCTCATGTGTGGCTTTGTATTTGATAGTTCAAGAAGAAACCAGGCAACCATACACTGGTTTTCATGCACTTCTTCTAAACCTAATGCTAGACACATGAATCTGATACAACTTGTAATACTATGACATGCCAACAATGAGCTTTTTCTCATCAATCTTATATTAGCTTCAGCGCCTAATTTCCTGCATACAGGTATACTGCACACTTCTGTAAGAGTATATACTAAATGCCACAGCCTATGAAAATTAGTGAAGTTAACATGAATAAAGTGATCAAGATGAGCAACGTTATACCATACCTCTTTTGTGTAACTAGTGTGTCTTTTAAGGGAAAAAAAAGTGTCATTCCTCATATTAAATAAACTTGTTCAGAACTGAACATAACAAAACTCTTACTACAGATCCGTAGAACACTGAACCTAGACTGATGTAAAATATACATTGGCAGGCTTTTAATAGTGATTATTTTAAGTCAGCTCATGTTGCAAACCACATGGACGCAATGTAGATTTGCTATTAATCTTTCAAATATGAAAATTTTAAATTGCTAGTTAAAACCTGGCGTGAATATGGTTATACAACATTTCTATGCTCCGGTAAGACTAATGATTTAATTGCATTTCACCTACACAGAACTTAATTAAGACACTGAAAAACCAAATGTTTTGTGTGTGTGACTAAATACAGGATTTGTCTGATGGAGGCACCTACAAACAACCATTGCAGGAAAAAAGATCATCTCAGGTTTAATGGACACCTAGAGAGGTAAAAAAAGAAATTCCTCTGATGACTGGGGGCTCAGAGCGTTGTGGTTAACGGTTTGCATGCCACCTGGATGCCAGTAAGCAAGCAAAGTACCACAGAGGTTTAAAGTAGGACCTCTCATTTAATGGCTTCATCAATGATCTGGAGCAGGTAAAGGACTGCATGCTCATCAAGTTGATAATTAAACTTTGAGGGGACATGACTACTAGCCACTATGTTCAAGGGCAGGGCTCCCATACAGACTGGAGGAGTGAGTCAACAGGAACCTTATTGAAATTCAACAGAAAAATGCAAAGTCCTACATGTGGGAAGGAATAATGTCACAAGACTAGCTGAGGTATAGCTCTGCTGGTAGACAGCAAGCTGGACATGAGCCAGTAGTCTCTCTTGGCAGCAAAGATGACCTACAGTATTAAGAGAAGAATGGCCAGCAGATCAAGGGAAGTAATCTTCCCCCTCTACTCAGCACTTTTATATCACATCTAGATACTCTGTCCAGTTGAGATCTTCCAATACAAGACAGATGTTGATCAACTGAAGCAAGTTCAGCAGAGGGCTGCTAAGATGGTTGGTGGTTGGAGCACCTGCCCTATGAGGAGAGGTTGAGTGCATGGGGCTCGCTCAGCCTGGAGAAGTAGCAGCTTTAAGGGGACTTGACAACAGCTCCCTAGTGTCTATGAGGAAGCTAGCAACAAAACATTGGAGCCAGGCTCTTGAAAGTGCTGCGTAGGAGGAGGACAAGAGGGAAGACAGCTAAACTGAAACAAGACAGATTCTGATCAGATATAAGAAAAAACTGTCTTCCCATGAGGACAGTCAAGTAGTTGAACAGGTTGCCCAAAGAAGTCTCCATCCTTGAAGGTTTCTGAGGTCCAACTGCTTGAAGCCCTGAGCACTCCCACCTGACCTCACCGACTACAATGCCTCAAGCAGAAGGCTGGCCTACAGAACTCCTGAAGTCCCTTCCAACCTCACGCATTCTATAAACCTGTGAACTGAAGTTTTTGACCTCATTTCATTGAAGATATTTTAAATGTAGATTGCCTGTCTCTTTTCAGAGATGTAATCTCACGTCTGCCTCCATAATAATAGACAACTAAAACCTTCTTATGTTGCAGCTAAAAATGTTGACTTACTTCCAAATTCCCAAAGCAAGATGGGCAACAAAGAAAGACAAAAAACCAAACCTTTATTGACATAAACCAAGACAGAGTGGCTTAAGGTTTCCCAAGTATCAACATTATAATTAGGAAACAAGCGTTTTTGTTCCAACTCTCGGTTTCTCACAACATTCTGCCTTAACAGGATCTCTTGGAATTTGTGACTACTTCAAGCACAAATTGTTCTTCCAAAGAGATGTTGACTTTTGTGGTCTATTAAGCAAGCAATACAAAATTGTACGGTGACGCAAGTGCTTCAGGCCAAGCTGTACATAAATCAGCTCCTTTTCCCTAGGGATTTTGTAAAAGTATAGACAAGATTAAAAGTAAACTTCAGTGTTTTAGCAATAAGTGGTCAGGAAACAAAAGCAATTCATACAAGTTTTCTCATTGTTTCATTTCCAGGTGAAAAGATACCTGCCTACCTACAGAGAGATGGAGTAATTACATGGAGAAAAATACAGACAGTCCAGTCTTTTGGGGTGAGTGAAAATCAGCATGTATTTCCACACCTTTGGATCCTTCCTCCAGGGTAACTATCTCCCCTTTACAGAAGGCTGCTGGGGTAGCCCTGGCCAAAGACTCAGAAAAATCTACACTACTGTCTGTAGGACAAAAGGGCTAGAACCAACATGTGTGTACCAGCAGTCACAGCAGGGATTGTCTGAGCCTGCTACAGCCTCCAAGAAATCCTAGTGGGCATATATCTGGCCTCAGATAGAGGGCAAAAAAAAAGAAGTTAAAAAGAACTCTTCAGAAGACAATGTTTTGTGGAGCAGAAATTCCACAGAGGTTTCTGTTTATTCACTTTTAGATTGTGCTACTGTGGACTTTTTTCCTCATTGGTGTGGAATGACCTACCAAACTCCCTGCTGGAAGACCAAGTTCACCAATAGTATAAGCAAATACAAGCAAAGAGCAAAAACCTACTCACATCGGTGAAAATCTGACTATCTTATTTGTAGAAAAGTTTTCTGTGTCATTTTTTGACTAACATGATAGATACAAAGATAGTCACAGTTTGCATTTAAACTGTACAGGTTATATAGGAAATCAAGGAACGGGTGGATATGAAGTATTTATTTTAGGACAGTTCTATTCTGCAATATTCAAGATGAAAATTAACCTGGAAAATGCTAATAAACTGACAGCAACCAAGGGCTGTCAAGTTTACTTCCCAAGTACTTAGGTTCTTAGACACATTTTGCCTAATTACATTTACTACTGGTTGTCCCCGTCTACTGAGAAAGCTGTCTTGTATATGTTTCCACTAGACATACCTCACAAGAAAGTTTCGTGAAGCTTTAGCTTACTTTTTCCAAACCTAGGTCTTTCAGTTTGCAATGCCTCATATTAATGTATACAGTCTTATTCTGCTGTTCTTATTCAGACAGGGCTTCCACTCACTTTGATAGAGTGTTCAGCATTATATAGGAAGCATGTTCAGAATTAATCTATCTCAAAGGGTAAACAGCAATTTTTTTGAGAAATTATATTAATGTGCCAGCAAGATTATACATTTTTTTTCTCTAAAATATTGGATGACCATTGCTTTTTAATGCAGACCTTACTGCAAAGTAAGGTCTTTCTTTCTACTCAGATTTCAAAGTATTCCAGACACTTGTGCTAGTTGCAGCAATTACAAGCGCTATTTTCTTCTAAAATAACCTATTTTAATTGATGTTGCACAATGATACACAAGTTCAGATGTCTATTATATGAATGTAGTAAGTTCACCATCCATGAAAGACCAAGACGTCATGCATTGTGAAATACTTTTGTATACTCCAGTCAGCAAAACTGTAAACAGGTAAAGACATTATGCATCAAAATTTCAACTTTAAAAATAAGTCGTTTACACTGGGTGCTCACACTCAGTTTGACGATTCATGACATTTTATTTAGAGGTTTCAATTGTTCAATTGATCTCCGCCTATATATAGCAATCAAAACAGTAGCATTGAGTTTTTGACAACTGCAATAAAGTATTAGTAATGTGTGTTGAAGTTAACTCTTGTAGGATTCAAAAGGGAAAGAAAAAGACTTTCTTTTTAAAGTCTTTGACAATTAAAAGTTTTTCTACAGAACAAAAATAACTCTGCTTATAATGTAACTTCCATGTTCCAGCTTCTATTTCTCCCAGCTCAAAGCACTTTATAACATTGGTCCAAATAGTTCATGCTTTATGCTTGGAAGCACTTTCATTAACTATTTATGTAGGTACAGAAAGCAAGATTTGGTCCATGATAAATAATAAATCTTCAACAGATTTAGCTGGGATCTTTTCAATGAAACATCTTTTCCCCAGAAAATCCTAATTTCTTGAAAACATAAAAGTTGGTGGAAAAGGTCAGTTTCAATTTATTTAATGGTTCAAAGATATTTTGGAAAGACATTCCCAAATTGTAAAAAAATCTCATTTTAACATATTCAAAACAAGTAACTTCCATTTCGAAATTTCAGCTAAATATATCCAAAAGATCTCTCAAAGCTTATATATGTTTTGGGAACAAAATACTTTCGCTAGCCTGTGCTAAAGTGTCTTTTGAATTGCAGGTTACAGTACATTTCTAAGAATTTGACTTTTTGTCCCTATAGAAAATATTTCAAATGTTGACATTTTTCCTGAGACTCATATCTGCCCTTTGTATCAACATTGATTACTACTATCTGCATTTTCCTGTAGAGATATAGGTGAATTACTTAAGATTACAAAGTAACTGGATTTTAGAACAGTGAGAAACAAAACCAGTCTGTTTTCCAGAAACATGTCGAAACTGTCTTGTTCTTTACTTCTGTGAATATAAACTAATAAAGCCTAATTCTCAATCCAAAAGTGTGATCCCATTCCTCTAAGCATCCCTGAGCTAGCCAGGACACACTTAACAGTTTAGCTAACATCGAGCAGTACACAGTATATGTCTTTGATCTTGCAAAATAAACTGGGACCTCAACAAGGTGACCAACACTATATAGCTATGCTTCACCACTACCCAACGGCAGTTAAGTTAGAGCCAGCCAGGGTACGACTATCTAAAGTGAATTTACCGCACTGCACTGTAATTTCCAAACAGTGGGTCCAAACAGCTTCATCCGTAGATGAAGAAAGAAGGGACACATGGAGCTTTTCTCCCACCATTTCAATTGCTGGTAAAGAACTGGACAAAACCCATTCTGGCCGAGTATGTGTCCTGCTCTCTAATCACAGTGAGTGCTCAGAACCTAAGAAAAGGAGAAGACTGAAGCTAAGCAAAAATCCAAGCCAGACGTGGAACAGAAAGAATATCTCATAGATGCCAAGACTGTGTAATTGAGAAAGTCCTGTCAAACTAAGCAACAAGTCCCGTCCTGTCCCACTCCCCCTATAGCAGCCTGCTGCCTTAGTCATTCAGTCTTCTATGGATCTGCCAGGCAAATATTTGTGTTCCTACGCTGATTCCCCACCAAATACAAAATTCAGTTCTAGCTCTGTTCTGAGACAAACCCTTCTAGGATATTACCAGCCACCTGAGAGGTTCCCAGGATCTCCCACAACAGCAATTCTGAAGTGATGCAGTCATCGGGGTTAAATAAACAGAAGAAATTAATGATTTTGGACCAGAAGGGAAGCAAAGGCGATTCCTGCAACAAGGTAGTCCCTTCTACCCTGTCCTGCACAATTCCAGAATTTTGCTGGCAAATTCTCATATATGATACATATTACATATCTGTATTGTAAATACTACAATTATTTATGATAGAAAGCAGGAGAACCTACTATTTGCACATAAATGGATTCTGGGAAAAAAAAAAGAAAAAAAGTTGTATGATATGTTCTCAGAGATCGTTTAAAGAACAGGAACCTAAAGAACTTTTTCGTTGTGACTTAATTTTAGCATTTATGCAGTTACAAATAACCTGAGGCATTCAAAATTGCCATGCTAAGGTATCATAAAGGCTGAGTCAGGACTTATTGCTGCCATCAAAGACACTGAAAAGTAACCAGAACAGAGTCATTTGTCCTTTGGATGTTGTTTTGGTACTAGCCCATTTCACAGGGTGCAGAGAACCCAACAAAATCAGTGTCTCTGCCAAGGTAAAGTTGAGGGTTTGGCTTAAATTAACAAAGCAAGCCAGCAGATATATAAACTTAACCAAACACAAGAGTCTCAATTGAGCTAGGATTTTAAAACAGCTGAAGTGGAGAAGTTTTCATTTTACATAAAAAAAAGGAAGGAAAAAAAGTAGCGATTTTGTCATGGGGGGAGTTTCTGAGCCCTCCCTTCACAATGGTAACAAAGAACCCGCTGGCATTCACTGGGAGACCACCCACAGTACATACAGTATATTGGAAATGTCAAGAAAGAGCTGCATGTGAAAATAAAGAATATATGCCCTATTTCCTATGAAACACTTCAATATGGCATGCATAATGTTTTAAAACTTTCCACTGAAATATTGGCAGTTACTCTGGACCAGTCTAGATTGTCACTCAAATGTCAAGGAGAAGGAGAAAATGCCGGGATAGATTTTTTCCTTTGCTTTAAACTTACCCATAATTTTACTGTCAGTCACCACCTCTTCTTTCTACTAATGGTAGCCCCTAAAAAATCTGAGCGGTGGCACGAGCATTTCTAAAACCAGCACTCAGCCAAGCCAGGGGTGGGCAAGCAAGGGTACATTAAGCTAGTGTGACCTTGGGGCAGCTGGTCCCTGCAGGTCTGAGTTGTCAGATTCCCACTTCCAATGCTGAAACTCATTTCTGGAATTGTAAAATAAGGTACCACATGCTGCACTGCTATCACATTGGTATAAGGAAGGGATTTTTGTCCACAAAAAAGATGCCAAAGTGCTGACAAACAAGGGCACACGTGGCTGCCCAAACATAGCCAGACAGTCCGATTCTTGACCAGTAAGAATGTTGTTAATGAATTATTTTTCTGAGAAAAATCTTCAGAGCAGCAGTGGTGGGATGCTTCTATCAGTTATACACATATATTAATACTAGGTCATGCAGCAAACCCCACAAGGTGAAGCTGCAAGGTACAAATATGACATCATATTATAAAAAAATCCTGGTTTACATTACTTTCCAGTATGGGGAAAAAATATACAAAAGCTTGGAAATCAAATACACAGGTCATCTGTGTTAATTTGCTGCTCCAACACAAACCTCTAGATTTTAACATAGAAATGCAAAGCACAATTTTCTAACATTCCCTGGTAAGCAGCTGCTTTATGAATAACTGGAAGAAAACCTTTCTGCTTGGTCACACCACCAGCAGGAGACAACTGGCTTTTCTCATGTAATACAGGGAATTGCAGCCAGTACTTCATTAAAACACAAGACACTTTGGCAGACATGGATGCTGAACATTGCTTACTGTTCACATCTGTGGGTAAATGACAGCAGGATGAAACTGTTGCCTTCCACTAAAGAGCAAGTACATGATCCAGTGCAGTTAATCAATAAGATAATGGAATGAATCAATAGCAAAGATTTTTAGGAGGTCTTAATTAAACAAACACTTGCAGATACAAATGATGTCTTCAATCTATTGATGGTACCAGGGTGAGGGGTTAAACACGAACAAAACCATCAACTTTATTTTACCAGCATGTATTTCTCTAAAGTACCATACAGCTTCTCGGCCCCTGCATTCACCCATCACTGCACCCCTATTCATTTTTAACACCATGTTACACAGGCAAATTAGCCCACAATAAAGCAAAAAAAAAAAAAAAAAATTACTGAACAATTCAAGATGTGATGACAAAGTAGATAGAAGTCACTATTATCCACTGCTATTTCTTCTCTGTGAAAGGTGTGACTACCTAGCCAGAAGTCCTAATAAAGTCAGTTGCCAGCTGCAAAGTGTACAATTAGAATAATTAAAGAACACCTAAATTGATGGACCCATTAATGCAGGAGATCTCCAGTGGGTCTTCTGCACAAACATGGTAAGTCGATATTTTTGATTCCCCCAATGGTTCTGTGCTAGGCACTGTTTTAAAGAGACATCAATCTATGATGTCAGCATTTATCTAATGAACCTTCAAAAATCAATGTCAAGATGGCCTGCTACATGTATGCACCCAATTTGTCTGTTCTCCAAGGGATATCAGATAAAACAAAAACATTATAAGAGCAGTGAAAACTGACTGTGACCACTCTACCTGGCCTTGAAGATGTTAACGTAAGGAGTGAAACTTGACCTGGCTGTAGGCAAAAACAATAGGTTTCCAAAGGCAATAGGTATTCCAATACCTACTATACAATATATATGGATAAACAATAGGTTTCCAAAGGCAATAGGTATTCCAATACCTACTATATAATACATATGTATAAACAATAGGTATTCCAAAGAGAAAAGAAAATGAGGTGGCTTAATTTAAGGCTCTCTAAAAGTGCCTTTGTCAGCCTTACAGTACAATGACAAACAGGTGGTTGTTTTTTCAATGACTGTAATCAGGATTCTTAAGGATAACAAGATTACCTTAGCTATTAATATAATTCTCGTCCCCATTGCCAGTAGTACTTTCCTTGGCAGAATTCTCATCTACACCCGACAGCCAGCGTGTTCAATCCCTTTCACAGCTATTAGCAAGGATAGCCATTTAGCTTCGCTGAAGCTGTAGATTCTTTTAGCTATTTTCTTATTAGTGTTTAGACTCAACTTAGCCTCACTATTCTGTCCACAAGATTTCCCGAAACTGATGTTTTGACACCATATCAGACAGAAAGTGGAGGTCTAACTTAGCTTCTTCCTCTCTCCTGTTTGAATAATAAACTGGTCTCTCTAGTTGTGACGAGGTAGGGCTGCCTCCGGCTTGTAACTAGAGGTGACAGGTACTCTCTAGCAGATGGGCTGTCTTGTAATCTTTTTCTTTATGCACAGCAACTCTGTCTCTTCCTTCTGTTCTGAGTATTTACTCCTGTTGGTAGCATGTAAACAGTTAGGTATGCCTTAGACAGTTCAAAGATGTGTTATGTGGGTGAATTAGTTGTTGCAGGATGCCTGTCTGCCTTCATTCATATGCTTCTTTCAAACGTTCCCATTGCCACATTTCTGCCCAATTAACTGACAATGACGGAGCCCAGTCCTGAGCTCCTCACACAGAGGAAACCTCCGAATTCAGGAAAAGTCCTCAGGAAGCTGAGAATCAGTCCGAAAATGCCACAATTTCTCCATTGTAAAATGCTGCATTCCAAATATTTAGTACACTGGCAAAACGTTTATGCTCTCTTATCAAGATACAAAGCATGTAATTTAACTCCTTTCATAAACTTTGTGTTTCTCAATGCTATACATGAGTTGAAATTAATTCAGATTTTTTTTGTGTATAAAAATGACACAGAAAAATTTCCTTAAATATGTGTATTCTGTGGCAACTAGGGCAGCACTGACAAATGGGACAGCTTCTGCAAAATACTAATGTCTCACAACACGTACACTAATATTTCATAATGGCTTTTTTTCTTTGTCTATTGCAGAAGTACTGCTGATCCGTCTTTACTCACAGCTAACACTGTGGGGCTAAGTTTTCTATTTGATGCAATTGCATGAAGACTGAATTTGATTGCCGATATTTTGCCCAACGTAGCTGGGGTTTGTATTTTAATACTAACAGCATTCAACTCTGCTCCTTTTGGGAAAACTAATTCCCTATGGAATGAAGTTGCCCTCCACACAAACATACACTCTGGTATGTTTATGAAATATTCTAACTTTTTAAATTTTTCTTAATGCAAGTGAAATTTTCAAAACTGCCTAAACACTTCTGGTGCAAATCCCCATTAACCTTCCTAGGGATTCTGTAATTAATTTTATTTAATTTACTACCCTTCTTTGATTAAACAGAACGCAACTCAGTTTTCAAAAATAAGCATGCAAATTAATTAAAAAAACTACTATTCAGTTCTTCAAAGAGATATCTTCAATACATATCTAATTCTATAACCAGCATGGCAACACAGCATTTGCTGTGCAAAATGCACCACCTGTCAAATAAGTAATAATTCGGCAGTTAGCTCACATTTTAGTGGCACAAGAGAAGAAATTTTCCTATACTTTATAGCACCTACTTTACTCTGAGTTTTTGGAAGGTTATGTCAGGTTTCCTAATGTTAAGTAAACTGAGGATAAAGATTATGGTCTACTGCTGTTGGTTAAAAAAAATAAATAAAAATCTAATCGATAAAAATCAATAGATATGTTATGTGTGTTCTACTGGTTAATTTTACTAGGTGATATCATAGGCTTCTACTTCATCCCTGGGTACTTCCTAGGGTAAGTATTTTAATTTTACATTCAGAGTTTTCATTCTCTGGGGATGCCACTAAAGGCATGTGCCTTCACAGCGTTTTGGCAGGTTAACTTATTAATAAAAATTTCTGTGGAAAGACTGAATGGGACTTGAGCATAAACCAAGTGAAATTACTCATTCTTCAAAGAAATGTTTGTAGAAGGTATTTTGCACTACGCACTCGTCTCCAGTGATTGTTGAAGACGAAATTTGCCCAGAATTCTTCATTTTACAAATGGTAGGACACGCAGGCAATGAAATAACTGGCTCTTAAATGTCTTTGCGAATCTAAGACTGAGCAACTACACATTAGTACAAAAACGGGTCACCACCGACAGTATAGTATCCCTACTATTATGTCAGAATATTCATTAATAGCTCAGAATGCCTGCAAAAATAATCAGCTATTCTTTAGGAAGCATTAAGATACTCCTTCATGATTTCTCAAAAACTGACTGGTCTCAATCTTTCTTGAGCAAAAGCAAAGCAAATCTAGACTTAAAATATTATGCTGTTGCAATTTTAATATGTGTGACTCATATTCTTTCTCATAAGGTTGAATTGAAACTCTAGCCAGACGCAGCATGTATGCTATGATCTTCGGAAGCATGTTATAAACGCAATCTAAAATCAATAGCAAGAAACAATTACAGCATCTGAATACCATTTGGGTGAAATAAGCTGATGGTGGTGAAGCAACCAGCAGATGTATGTCAATACTTGCAACAACGTATTCTACAGCCTTTGCACAAAGAGGGGTTGAGTAAATATCAATAAAGCAACTCCTACTACAAACAGTAAAAATGATAAAATCAATATTATAAAATAAAAAGTTAGCACCTAGATGAACTCTGTGATCTAGACAGTGCTGTGTTAAGAGTGCTCCTAAGTTCCTGGATCTCAGTAAAGGAACAGACAGTGGCTGAATTTGTCCAGTGCTCTGATTAATCAAGAAACCAAAGTATACAACAAACGGTATGCAAATGTTGTACCACAGAAATTCAAACAAAAATGTATTTATGTCCTACAGCAGGAGGAATTGCCTATCTACTGCACCTGCTAGTCCTGTGTGCTGTCAAGAATCCATCTAATAGCCCACAACATGCCGCATGCTGCCAGCACTGTCTGCTTAATGGGAAGACCCTGAAGGACTTCACATTTGTCCGTGCAAAAAGGATAGATTAAGAAAAAATAACCCATTCTTGCCAAAAATTTATATGAAAACATTAAATCTCAGTAAATTCTTTAAAAACCTAGCAACAAAAAGGGTAAAACTGTGAGTGACTGCCCACCTGCAAGATGCTGTCTGTAGCTCTGACCTGCATTTAAAACAGGGCTGTTTAGGCTTTTGAGCACCTAAAGTTGGTTCTGTTGTTTGCATTTCATAGAAACTACTTTTGAAAGTAAACAAGAACCTTTAGTGAATTATTTAGCATACAAATAAACCAGCAAAGAAGCCTAAGTAGGCCAATATGAACTAACTGGATTGAAATATTCATCTGTAAATAACTTTTCAATCTGCTGCTTTCACGTACAAATACTACATGGAACATTAGACACAACTAGCTTCTAGGGATATTTAGGCTCACTGGAGAGCAATTTTTATGTCTACTGGCATCTGTGGGTAGTGATATGGACTGACTGTTAATATAACCAACATAAAATTTATGTGAACACTCACTGCAATAGCAACACACTGTCAGACAGCTGGTGGTTGATGCGTAGCACATGCGGATTTTATGTGCACTGTGTAAACTAACCTTTGCAATAAAGATTTAGCAGGTTTATTAGTTTAGGAAATCGCTATAATTAAGGATAATTCATAATGGCCGCTTATCCACTCTATAGCAATAGCTGCTTTAATTTAGACTCTGTTTCTTTGAGCCATAAATAAGTGTGCTGATATCTTCTGCACAGATGTGGCATTCAACCTGTTCAAGTTGGTTGAGTTTTGCTTGTGTTTTAATCAAAAGAATTAGTAGATAAGCCCATAAAATGCACTTTGCTTGAAATAAATTAGCAAGAAAGGTGGTTTGGAAGTTCTGAAACTCTACCGGTAGCTCCTTTTTGGGAGGAGGGAGTAGAACACAGAAATTTTCCACAAAAAAAGGAACACACTATATGGTCACAGATCTGACCTGAGATAGAATAACAGATTTGCATAATTAATCATAGGAAAAAGAGATATGTCTGTAACCTACGTGTATTATTTACAATCTATTCAGTTTGTAATTGCGGGTTTGACCTTTGTGAGCCCTTCTAGTAACACTGTGACTTTCTTCCTTTTGTGCACAACCCAAGGCTTCTCTGCAGAAGAATACGTATGGTGTCTTGTTACTTCAATTCCTATTAATAATTCCTGCGAAACAATTCCTTGTGTCCACGCTGCTTATTCAGTGGAAAGCACTTTTCCTGAAGTTTCAGCCACTCCGTGTTCTAACTGGTTGGAAACACCGTGGGTCTCTCTTGACCAAACACCCAGAAAGCCAGTTTTCTTTCCGTTCCCTCCTCTTGGACAAAATGATATAGTCTCAGCTTAGGTATTACACAGACACTCAATATCGTCACTCCTAAAGAAGAGAGAGGATTTTTACCCTTTCTAGTGCCTACATAAGGCAAACAGAGAGAATAACACAGACTGAAGTTCTTCAGCAGGTCAAAGCACTCCTTGCTGGGCTGAGCTGAAAGGAATACAGACATGTGACAGCAGGCACCCCTGGGGTTTTGTTGGTACCATCAACAAGGGGACTGCTCACAGGTTTTTAAAGCGAACGCTCAACCTCTTGTGACTGGTAGTAGGAGAAGCCCATTTCTTCCCAGTAATTAATTTACTAAAAGATTACTCTATTGTAAATCCAACCAGGGTTTTCAGCTAGGTGGCCCTATTCCAGAACTCCCCATTCTCTCCCTTACCTAAGTTACTCATTGTCGCCCAGTGCTTCTCAGAGAATTGCCACTTCACCATCTCACGAGAAGGGCCATGTCTGCACACCTCCCTCTCCCCATACCTACACCTATATGGTTCTGACAGAGCAGAGGCCTCAGTTGGTGTGATACTCTAGTAAAGAGTACGGCATATGGTGTACCAGGCTGAAGATTTGTAGGAAAGGAAAGAATGTAAGTGTACAATTATTAGGGAGGATATTTGAGGGAATAAATACCATAAACAATATAATAAATATCATAAATAGTTGTCCTATATTACTCATCCCTACACATCTGCTTGTGGTCACTGCTGGAGAGGCATACTTGGCCGGATGGATCCTTATGCTTCCTCTGCACATATCTGTACTTTTGTGCAATGAAAAAATATTTCAATTTACTATCATCCTGATGCAGAAACACTTGACCTACTGAAGTGTCATACCTAGATATAATACAATTACAAGTACTTGCTCTCCATGAGCATTCTTAGTAGAAACTTTCCGCAGATAACTACTTTACTGATCATGAACTATTATCACAAAGGCCTACAATAACTGACATGTCAAATTAGCTGTTTTTTTTTAAAAAATCTGCTACATTTGCCACTTGTGACCCCATTAGTATTTTCTGTAGACAATGACTACAGACCTACCCAACTAAGAAATTATGGTTTGAGGAGTCTGTCAGAAAATGTTTAATAAGATGATTGATGCCGCAGCTTGAACTATCAAATGATCACAACGTTAGAAGTAAATATAATCCAGGTTTTCCTGATTCCAAATTATGCCACTTCCCTTTCTTTGGAAGAACCCTAGATTGGAATGCCCGGTAAAAACTTTGGGTACTTGCTTCGTGGCAGATGACTAAGTATAATAGCTCAAGATATTATTTCCTTATGCATAAAGACAAAATCCTGGAGTCTTACAGGAAACTATCTAGTCTCCTGCCACAAAATTACTAATACATTGCCTTTTCAGGGCCGAGAGTGGGAGGGCGAATCTACATGTTTAGTTCCATTTAGATTTTATAGTAACCTCAGAAGTAACAGTAAAATTACATATATTCACATAGTGGCATGGTGGCACAGCAGTCAGTGGATCACAGTAAACATTCACTAGTTGGGATCAAGTCAGTTAAAGATGAAATTTGTTTCCTGGACTGTATTCAGTTTTCCCATCAGCCCCACTTATACTTTGCCTGAAGAATGTGTACCAGCCAAAGCACTGGATCTATGAGTTTAGCATGGGCCTTCTCTTAAAGGGAGATACACACCTTTTTTTTTTTTTTTTAAATAAGACAATACAACAAAACTAGAAGTAATCTGCTTGCGATCACCAAGAAAATGCATGATAATCATGGTTAACAAAGGGAGATGCAGTAATCACCATACATACTCAATTTCAGGTTATCTAAATCTATCATTTTTAATCTCCTGATGTCAAATGACCACATCATTCTACTTATTTCCAGTCTAACGTGAAGAGGTATTCATTGTGAGATTCATACTTCATTAATAAAAAGGTCTTGGTTAAACAAAATACTAATTTTGTAGGCTATAAGATAGTGCTGGACCTCAGATTGCAGAAGCAGGTTCAGTCAGACTATGGCTTTAGCTTTGCATCATCAAATAGGCTAAAAATGTAAGTCTTGAATGCAAAAAATGTATTTACTAGCAAAATCTGTAGGGTTAACGAAAATCAATTTAAGAACAACACTCCTAAAGCCTTTAAAAAGCTTCTATTACACTAGCGTGCACTAAAACAACATACATTTAAACCCATAAGTAATTCATTATTAGTAATGTTTACATTGCATATCATGCACATATTTTACAAATGCATAGATTATGTGTCAAGCAGGGACAGGTCAACATAGCTTCAAAATTCTTTTCATGGGAAAGATATGGACACATAAACTGAGAACCTTCAGAACACCTAGGCAAAACAAACTTTCTCTAAAGAAACGTAAGCATTAGAAACACAGATATCCCATTATCAGTTTTCTGTAGTACGTTTCTAATATGTTGAATCATTACATTCAATTTTTTCATGAGTGTATGGAAGAGAGCATAAAAGTATAAAAAATGTCTTCCAATTCCCTTGGCAAATCCATAAGGCAGTAAAGTACAACTACTGCTTTAGCAGTATTAGAAGCACAAGAATCGCAGTCATTATGTACCTTCTGGGTAAAGGCACTACAAAAAGAGAAGGAAAATGGGAAACAAATATTTTTAAAAAATATTTCTAAGCAGTGACAGGAAATAATTGTATTTTCCTTCCCCAACTCAGAGCCAAGATTAGGATGGAAATGGGAGAGATGAGCTTTAGAGCTAGAAGTTTTGCTGTCAACACAAGACACCTTTTGGCAGTATCCTCTTGCTCTCTGGGTTCTGACTAATATGTTTTGAATGAGATAAAAGCTCCTCCATTAGCATTCAGTTCAACCAACAAGAGCAATTGACTATAGAAGAGAATTGCTTTGCCAATGGCACATTGCACATAAGCTGAGTGAAAACGCAAATCTCTGTGCCAGAGGAAATTCTGAAATTTCCATTGCTTTTTTATATATTGCCTTTTTTTTCCTATCAAATAATGCCCAAATAATTCCAAATTGCAACGTTCACTCTGATTTGTAGAACTGAGCTGAAACACTTGGTTTTTAGTCAGTAAAATATTGAACGGTAGTCTTCACAGTGACATATAGCTTGATGGGAGTTGTGGCAGGTAAGCCTGACATTCAGATTCACACTATGGTCAACATCCCTTATGGGAGACTACATCTCCTATAATTTATTCAGCAGTCATTTAACTCCTACAGCCCATTACATGGCTTTATCTTACAAAGTCCAAAATACATCAAAGATAACTATTTTTGCCAAGAAGCTGAACAAACAGAACAAAACGGGAGTTTAACCTACGCTTCTAGAAGAAGATTTCAAATCACCCAAAATGAAATGTTTTTGAATAATCTGAAACCTGAACTATTATAGTTCAGATCAAACTCATACAAAATTAAACACATTTTGTTCTAATAAAACAGAGATCTTTACCATGGAAAGCTTTAGCTTTGTAAAAATTGCACTTTTTGCTGAAAAAGCATTTGATCTTAATTTTGATTAGCTCAAACAATTGTATCTGAGCAAAAATAAGGTAAAATGGGAAGAGTTAGACACTGCTTTGCTAATTCTTATAACTTATAAAAATTTGCTGCATCTTTATTAAATAAATTCTTGGACTTGAGTAACACATGAATCTTAACCTCTTCTTTAAAAAGGCTTCACTGTTCAAGACTGCAATGGAAATACAAACCCTATCTGCTCAAAAATAGAACCTGGAAACACATTAGAAGTGGTCTTTTAGAATCAAAAAAGGTATGTTAATAATGACAATCTTTAACACTTGTGAGATTAAATGGATGTATATTTAACCTAAATTTATAAATATCTATCTTCTTTTTTTCCTGAGACATTTTTTACTGTAAAACTGTTCTCTAAGTACTCCATAAAGCACTGCAACAATCAGAAAGAATCAGAAAAAACCCCTTATACTAGGCAAAAATGGTTACAAATTATTCTTGACAAAGGCAAAACTTGTTATAGCCTTGGACAAGGAGAAGCAAGCAGATCAAGAAAAAGAACCCACTCACATATACTGATATCAACAGACAACCTGCGAGCAATGGAAGGCTTGTCCGAATGGGGACTCTACTGCAACGGATAGGCAAAAGAAAAAAAAAAAAAAAAAGAACAAAACCAACAGAAAAAGCTAAAGCAGTGCAGGAATGTAAGGGCGAAGATCCTGGGAGCTACAGATATTTTGACTTAAGCCTAAAAAGCATTCTGTGATGAGGAACTTGAGACAGGGAGAGGCACAGCAGAAAACGGGTTTCAAGATCTCTTTATTAGAGTTTGCTCTGTGCTTCAAATATAATATGGCAATGGAGAAGCAAGCTAGACATTTGCTAAATAGTTTGAAAGTGCTGGTAATGATGACCAGCATATCTTACTGCACAAAAGCTCGTTATCTTGCTTGTTATTACTAGGACTGGTTCCTGAACTAACCCAAACTCATATTCTTCAGGACCTCCAGAGGAGGGCATCCTCAGGAAAAGAAAATATTCATGCCACGGCAGCTCATGGAGATGGTGACTGGCAGAAGGTCAGCACAGATCATGTGGGGAGGAGGCCAAATGTACCACCATGTCCCACCTTGCACGAATCATCCAGAAAACCTGTGCCCAACACTATGCCAAAGCAAAGAATAAAAAAGAAACCAGTAGAGTATTAAATTCATAGTTAAATAGGGTTTGTATGATGTATGTAAGTGCTCAGCAAGGAAGTTGGGACTGGCACTTGGGATTGGGCATCAGCCCCATTGCACCCTGCTGCTTTCCAGTTGGGTCAAGGTATTTGAGTGAAGGGAATAGGGACTGTTCCAGCGCACTGCAGAAGTTATTCAGAAGCTGGTGGTGTGGAAGGGAATTGAGGACACAACAGTGAACTTCCAGTTTGGAAGAAAAAAGAAAAAAACGTGGAAAAAATAATCCTGAGTATGTGGGATGTAAGGAAATGAAAAGGTGGCAGTTCTTTTTGCTCTCTATTCCAGGGCTCAAAATGACTTCAGAGATTGCCTCCAAAGGACAGTTTCTTAAAAGTGAATGCCAGTGGCCAGACTGAGAAGAAAGGGCGAAAACAGAGATTATAAACTAAATAAAATAAAAACCCAAGCACATCATGTGCCTTTGGTTTTAATTAATTTCTTTCCTGAGAAATAAACTTCAAATTATCAAATATGAATAACGAAAAGAAGGTCACAAAGAATGACTTAATTCAGAAGCGGTCTTCAAGGTTAGATTACATCCCTTTCTCTTAAACAAACAAAGCAAGCACTAAAATGATCATTAAGTTTCTAAAGAATATTTTAAAAACCACAAGTCACTATTTTTTTTTTTACAAAAAGAAATGCATTTGCAGTAGGAATTAACACATTCTTGAACATGACAAACAGCAAAGGGTTTGGTAATGACTTTTAGCACCTATGGTTGACTGCCACAGCTAAAGTACAGTATTTTTAAAAGCAGAACATATTTGTTAAGTCACAAGCTTCTTCATTTAATTTGCAGATGGGGACCTCTATTGGTATAAAATAATTACTAAAAAAAAAGACACCTAGAAACAGACACATTCACTTCCACAAAAACCACATTGGCCAAATTCTTATTTCCATTAAGTCAATGTTAACCTATACTGATTTCCATTAAAATTGCAGGAATCAGCCCAATCAAATGTAATTAATATAAGAATTTGGCCCAATTGTGAAAGACATCAATTATTGCTCTAAAAAAAAATGCTATAAAGAAGAACTAATATACTTTGAAGTTAACTTTCTCGTACTTACGCCTGGGGGCTCTTCTGTGCACGTGCCTTATGTATTTTTACTACAACCTTTGTGTAACCATGGAGTATTCTAGCTTTGGCCTGACACATCGCTGTGTTGGGCAGGATTTTCAATCCTTCATGACTATCTATTTGTCACTGCAGGTGAGTGCTAGCACTCAGGCTGATCCCCAGCCACTTTCGCAGTTACTTATCTGTCTTTATGGATTCTTCCTGTGTGTCAAGTTGGTGCATAACAGCATTACTGTCAGGGTGACAAAATTGTCCCCAGAGTGTCACAAATGATTCCCTAGCCTTATGGCTGCAAGCAGGTAGTAACACATCGACACTGCCTTTCTAAGCTCATCTTTCTCCAGTCCTGCCACCCGCCCGTTATTCTGTACGCACACACACACCTTGCCCATACGTGTGTAATTGTCAATGAAGAACCAAGACAGTGCTAATGCTGGTCCTTTAAAATGACCACAAAAAATGAGCAGAGGTTGTTTTCAGGGTGAAATCTTTTTCTCTGAAAAGTCTGTTCCTCTGTCTTATTTTTAAATAATTGAGTTTTGGTGGAAGAAAACACTGCAGAAGGCCTGTTTTCTAATTACAGAAACCATTATTACAAATTCAAAATAGTGGCTAAGGCAGTTGTACATACTGAATTTTGTTGAATTCTATATGCCATGCAAGCTCTTCGCTCCTTGATGTGTTCCTATCATGCAAAGCCTGTCTTTTTCTTCGCATAATTTTGTTGCATTTTTTACTGAATTGTATTCTGCATGCAGTAACACCTTTTTTAAAATAACATTTTCTCCAGTTCAACGCTGGGTGTGAATCTGTGATAAATTAAAAATTTTATTCAATAACGGCTGGTTAAACAGTCCCCCTCCCCCCCAATGTAAAATCATTTCAATGAGGGGAGGGGGAATCTATCAAGTTCAAATAATTTATGTTATTTGAAGAAGGCTGAGAATCTTGATGAATATATATATATAAAAAGAACGCTTCAGCAGCAAAGCTTGCTCAATAACCTAAAAACTATTTCATGGTCACATAGTACAATCTAGGATTTTGTGGATTTGTACATGAACCATGCTTTACGTAAGTAAGTTTTGCTTTAAGTCCATTGTACTTCAATTCTTCGAAATGCCTTCAAGGTAAGTGTTTCCTGACAATGCTGCGCTCTCGTGCTTCTATCGCCTTGCTAAAACAGCTCATCTCTCCGTGCCTCAGTTTCCCTAACTGTGAAATGAAGAATGTTATACCTATTTTTTTATAAAGATGCCGAACAAAATGCAGAGTAGTAAAATTAGTTAACATTAAATGTACATTGAGATAAAATAAAAGCCTTTTGTCTGGAAGATGAACCTTTAAAGAACAATTTGGGGGGGGGG
>NW_009599826.1:0-27834 GCF_000690535.1 Cariama cristata | reverse complement strand
TGAAATGTATGGTCAAACTCTGCTACCTGGAGAAATGCAGCTGGACTAAGGGTGGCTGATCCTCGTTAACACCGGCATGACTGAGGACAGAAGTGTTCCAGCAAACATGTGTTTGGGTGTCCGCAAACACCCTCCCCGCCCCTCAAACCATTTGTCCTTCACCTGATGAACGTTCATTGTCTTGAGTTTTCAGATAGGTTCAATATGATTTCTGACACTGGAAAAACAAACCTAAAAGCAATTTAGAAATACCTGCCCATGAAGTCAAAAGGCAAAATATCTAAAGCTTCTCCTGGAATCTCTGACCTCAGAGGCTGACATGGTTTGATGGGAAATTTAATGTAATAGTCTGAGAAAGCCAAAAGGCCTATTGTCAGCAATGAAGTCTGAAAGTTAGCAGAATTAATATAACTGTACAATGGAAGTGCCCTCGAGGGACAAGGCTGCAGAACCAGGGCAGAGGGAAAAATGACTTTTGAAGTCATTTCACTATGACATTCTGTCATCACTGCTAAACGGAAATAAAAAAATCATCTGAATCACCACACGCTTCAGTGTGTGTCCCTTCCTTATCTAATATAAAGCAATAACGCTGACGTTCTGTGCCCCACCTAAGATGGGAAGGGGCTCTGCAGGGACTTAGGGAGCTCCATTTTGAATTGCTAAATGCCATAAGAATAAATGCAAGTGGGAGTCTGTTTAGCAGAGAATGATGTCTGGTCTGTAGCCCATCAAAGCCCAATAAATCTCAATGCTTCAACAAGAGATGAAAATGGTTATCTCATCATTTCAGTGCCAGGGTGAAATTTTCTCTGAGCCAGAGTATTTTTACAGATGATTTATGTCTGGGAAGGGTAGTTGTTTAACAAAATGGCAGATAATGATAAATAGAAAGTAAATAGAAACAGCAGCAAGGGAGTGGTTCTTAGTTGCAGCAGTAGAATAAACAATATACTTACATAAAGTATATGTCACATACAAGTGCTATTATTCTAAATCCTATGAGTTATATGTTACTTGGAACATCACATAAAAGATCTGGTAATATGATTTACAGGATAGGGAATTTAACATGTATGCAAGGCAAATAAGTATCAAAATTCTTCTTTCTGTTACATCTGGGTTAATCCCACTTCACTGAAATGACTCTGGATTTACAATTGTATAATAGACAATAAGTGTCTCCGTGTTCACTGGGTTTAATACATTATTGTATTAAAATGAGAGGGATCAGGAGATGGGCTAATTTTGCTGTTCTTACAAATTTATTTGTAAACACAATGCTTATATTCACTGCATGCTAAAATACAAAACTTCCACAGAAAAGGGAACGACTGATACATATGCTATCTGGACAGGTTTTTTATAAAGTCATCTGAAAATAGAACTTTTTTTTTAAGATCTTAGTTTGGATGACATGATAAATAATCATGGAGTTAATGATGAGAAGAAAAAAATAGGGAAAAGCAAACAAAAGCTGCCTTTTTTTTTTTTTTTAGTTTTTTGAATTAGAGACACTGTGAACAACATCAAATTGGAGATAGAGATTTGAAGTCAGAGTGTCTGGTTTGGGTTTCTTTTTATCCATTTTTCCTGTGGCTGTACACAAAGGAAAGGAAAAAAAAAAATCTAATTACGGTTTTAAATGCCCAAAATGCCATGTCCACCAAAAGCCCGATGCTCATTAGTACTAGTAATTAACTTTACAACTGTCAACACAAACACCACACAGGCTGACAGATAGATACTAGCTCTGAGGGTGCTAATAAATCCGGAAATAACAACTTGACACGCAGATGCACAAAAGGATGCAGGTGATAAAGAAATGTTGACATCAAATCTAATTATCTTCGAAACGGCCAACTACTGCACAAGCCACAGTAATGCACTGTTATTGCTAGTGATGAGCCCCACTGGAATGGCTCTTAACCACAGCATACAACTGAGCTTTTACAGCCCCTTGTCATATCTGGTGAGGACAATATCAAAAAGGAAATTATGAGTGTCATGACCCCTCCAAGTCAAAAATCTTGTGATGAATATAGGCTCAGCAAGGCATAGCAGATTACCCCCTTACGAGTTTTAAAGCCAGGATGATATATGACATTTTTATCAGGCACTTTCTCAGGAATGTCACCAAGAGGGAAAATAAAGGCCCTGAAAAGAGACGACTAGGTGAATTATGCAACTGTAATTGCCGATCATAACCTGATATGAGATGAAATTGCTCTGTTTTCATATTGAGATAGCATAAAATTGTCGGGAAATGCAATGGCTCCTTAATGTGGCCTAGATGAGCCTAATATTCTGATCATTTTTCACTCAGCTGCTAGGTAAATAGTGCTTCTTTAACACAACCACCGTGGCCCAGGGCAATCTGGGGGCCCAATTTTACACTTGAATTGAGAAAATATGTGTAAACTACAATTTTTCATATTTTCTGCATACATAAGAAGATGAAACATCTTTATCATGTGTATTGTCTGGCTGAGCTTATACAAAATATTAGTTTATCTCTCCCACTTTGGTTTATTCCATAAGCAAAACACATATATCTAAAGGACAGGCAATATTCTATATACAAAATAGGTCCATCTTTTATGCAGCCTCATATAAAGAATTCTACCATTTTGTTTTTGAAAAGCTGGCAATTAGCAAGTGCAGATTTTGCAAAATAAATTAAAATATTCTAAAATGCGCACACTTTTCTGCAAATCAGTGTGGAAAAAACCCAGCAAACAAAAGGTCACGAAAAAATTTATCTGCACAAACAGAGATATTAGTTTAAACAATAACGTCTAGGAGAAAAGAAAGGTGAAGAGTGGTTCTTTATTACCACGCTATAACAGAAATTTATTTTACCAGAAATCCGCTGTATTAAATGGTTCATAAAACATATTTGCTTAAAAACCAGTTTGAGTTAAAGCAAAACAAACAAAAAAAAACCCCACAAAAACCCAATGAAACAAAAAGCATGCTACTACCCATTCTCAGATAATAATCAGCAATAATACCTGGGGCAGAAAGGTCATAAACCATACTTCCAAGACAGGAATAATTCATTGTACTACTATGTGTTTAAGAATTAGTTTGATAGAGTCACTATCAGGACTGTGAGATATTCTCTATCAATCTGACCTTCTAAGAATGAACCAGCCGACTACCACTTAGATCAAAACCTCTTCACTTTTATGATATGCAGTGTCTTATTTATGATGAATTTGAGGACCGGGTTTATCACGAGTACACCATCATTTGCAAAATACATCAATGTAAAAGTGAAGCAATACAAACTCCTAAATAATTAGGTCTTTCATTCGAAATTTCTAAACATATTTTTCCCCCTGAAAGGACTCATACTGAAATGCAACCTTGTTTTGCTCTTTTGCTTAAGAATCAGTTCAGTAATAAACAAGTACAAAGGCGGTCAAAACGTTTAAATTTCTCTGTTTGCATTTATGTTATCTGTTCTTGGTTCCTATATATTCACCTTATCTAGGTGCTCCAACACTAATTGCAAAGCAGCACCGACTAGCACTAAGAACCAGCACTTGGAAAAACCCCGCATGTTGCTGGTTACTGCAGATAAGAGCCCCTTAACAAAGTTGGATATATCTGCATCAACTTACTTCCTACTCCCTTTTACATTTTATGCTTTCTAAAGGCTGAGATTTTGTACTAAATAACGTAGCAAGTGTGATACCTTGCTCTACAGAGAGGCTTCAAGCACAGCAGATTTCCAAACGCTTCAGAGTGTGGGATACACAGTACTGAAAATAACACTGAGATACTTGAGCAATCACACGAGTCTTTGTAAAATATTTCACTGGATAAAAAAAGAACAGGATTGAAATACAGTGAAATACAGTGCCTAGCAATTAATACTGAGTGATCCTAAACGCAGAGTTGTTCAGATCTCAAAAGAATTAAAAATTGTAGACCCATCCATATTTATTACATTACCACTAACCCTATTATGAACAGTCTTTACGTAATTAACATACCAGCAGGGAATTTAAGAGGTACTTGGCATTAATTTTCAATCCGTATTCTCCATTAATTTGGTACTCAATTGTAGTGATAAATAGAAGACACATGGTTACGATTACGCATTTTCTGTAACAATTATGCACCACAGTAGAAAATACCTCATAATCTAACGCAGGCTCACAGTTAGTAAGAAAACATATTCTCCGCTATATTTTCATTCCGTTCTAGTAATTCAGAAAGTCAAATGACCAGTTTCCATTTTTTTCCCTTTTCACAGGATCTGTTTACAGAAGACTTTTCCCACAGTCACTGGCACTTTGCAGAAAAATAACTTGCAGCCTTTATCATTCTCTTACAAAGTCAACCACGCCGAAACGGTATTTATTTCATCTTCCTGTCTCTGTATCCCCCTTCCGGAGAGTCAGCGAAGAGGCTGCAGCCACTGTTGCTAAGCAACGATCCCACAGCACTGCATCACCAATTACAGATTTTTTCCCCATCAGTTTCAGCCTCACAAATTTGGGAGTTGGTATAATAATAGGAAGTAGTACGGATATCAAAAGTATTATCCGTAGACTGGTAAGTTAGCAGATGGGTTGCAAGAACTTAAAAAGCGACTACCATAACAAAAACGCCGAACAATTATTGCTAGTATTCTTTTCAGCCAGGTTTTTTTTATCAGTATAGCCTCCACAAAGAACTTTACATATTCACTATGTGTGAATGCAAAAGTATTTTTGAATTCTGAGGATTTTTTTGTGGGTCTTTCTGTGCAAGAGAACACCACAATATCTGTGCTGCTGAAAGCTAACACGAGATCTATTAGTAATCGAATTTCAGCCCAGATTTTATGGTTAGTCTAACCGAGTTAATTTCTCTAATGTTAGCAATTCATGGAAGAGGTCTCTTGTGGCAGCACAAACCTGGGATCCACAGCAGCTGTCAGAAGAGACTCTGAGGAATTCCTTATTAGCCAGAATGCAACCAGGCAGAAAACTCATTACACAGTGCTAAATATACTTAATCACATCTATTAGAGAAAAATGAACTTGATAATTACAACAAATAACTAAAGAGCAAAAAGTGTTCATGGAAAAACCCACACCAGGATGTGTAAGAAAAGGGGCTGCATACTGACTGTGTGGGAGAAAGCCATGCCTCGTAGTAATCTCTTCTGGTTCTAACAGAAAAGGATTACACAACGTACAAATGTTGTAGGTTCCCCTTGAAAACGAAGCATTTACACTTAACAGCTTACATAAACTTAATGTAATAAGTAAATAAATTACTTGAACTTTAAAAATTAATTTGGAAAGTTCTTCCGAGAGTTGAGACAACTGTATCTTCTCAACATGCTTTTTTGGGAAATGAAGTCTGCTACAGACATTCAGCACAATAAATAAAGGTAATTTCACAACAGCTGATACTTTACTGCAATACCTAAGACAAGGGCTCAAAGTCTTTCCTTGTTTTGCAGCCTTTATTTTCCTTCAAATGGGATTGGGTTGTGGGGCAACATGTGCTCCTCAATTTGGCCCATCAAGCACCTATATTTTAAAACACAGTTGTTGAAACTAAAGGTATTGGATATTGACCTCATCAAGAAATTATAGGCTGAAA
Organism: Cariama cristata; assembly: GCF_000690535.1. Classification (NCBI taxonomy): domain Eukaryota; kingdom Metazoa; phylum Chordata; class Aves; order Cariamiformes; family Cariamidae; genus Cariama; species Cariama cristata. Next base: position 22,224 of record NW_009599826.1, on the reverse strand, counting down.
CCAAACATAAGCATCACATACTCTTCGTGGAATCCCATACCATACACAGGCACTCCAACCAGACCTGAATACCAATCTGCCAAAACCTGCCTTGCTCTGCTCTTCCAGAAATATCTTGAGTCTGCATTTTTTTTATTTGCACATTGCCTCATCAGCACATGTGAAACACCAGCACTCTCATTTTGCAGCAGTTGGTATCGATATACAGACACTTGGAGAGCACAACAGAGCAGTGAATTGGGCTCCTTACCTTTAGAACAGGACTAATACCCAGACTTTTGTCACTTCATACCAAACTCCCCTCTCATCTTATAAGAAGCAGTTAATTTTCAAGCAGATCTGCAAACTTGGTTTGGAGACTTTTTGAATCCAAACTTTAAAATATTTTAAATTCCTACGCAACTGTATATATTTTTAATTCAACAACATCTAAATAAAGAGATCGGGCATATTGAAATCAAATAAAATCTGAGAAGGGATACTCTGAAGTTTTCATGTAATTTTGACTTGGTTGGAAGAGGGCAGTTAAGTAATGCATGAGGCAAGACATCTGGGTTTTCTGTTTTATTCAGCCATAGAACATTTTCACCTTAATTTCTATGAAATACTATTAAAATATTGGATAGCATCTGATGAAAATAAGACAAATTCTTCACAGTTATATACAAATAAAGACAGTACACAACAGCCACAGAAAGTCCTTACCTAAAGGCTGTCAATGACATACAAAAAGTCAAAGTTTGCAAGTCAAAGTTAGGGACCCAGCTAGGTTCCGAGTGAAAGGTCTATGCTGCCATCTTCCTCTCTTCACCTCATTCCTTTCCTCCAGCTGTCATGAAGAAACTGCAGAATTCCATTTCCTAGGACCATAACTTAGAATGGTGGAAATTAGGAAACAGGATTTGATTCCTTGTGTGGCCTAACAGCAGTGAAAGATCCAGCCTCTGCGTGACAATAAATTAAGAGCAGATGGACAAGACTTTGAACTGATAGAAGAAAACTTCTTTTACTGTTTCCTTGCACTTGCTTTCCTTTGTTTAGTTGACTCATACCTTTTCCGGGTCCTTTCTGCTGTCTCTGTATCATGTCAGAATCAGTATTTTAGAATAAATAAAGGTAGTAGCCACAAAGATCAGGCAGCAGCCACTTCTGAGAAGTTAAGTACTGCATATATACAAATATGTTCCTTCCAATGAGTTATACTTACAGACTGATGTTATTTACAGGAAAAAATGTAAAAGGTATTCTAAAATAGTCTAAAAAATTGAACACTTTTTCTTTTCCAGTGAAAACATATCATCCCATACACACATGCATACAGTACTTTGCTCGGCTGGGTCTTAGGGCAACAGAGCGTATTTTTGGGGATGGCAGTAACTCTGAGGACTTTTTTTTTTATTCTTTTACAATCTACTGTTTACAGAGCAGACAATGCTCTTACAGAAAGAAGTTACTGAGCCTTGCTAAAATTATTGACTTTATGAAGTCCATTACTTCTCCTATAAATCTAAAGAGTGAACCTTACTATAGAGAACATGATACAGCATTCCTCTTGTGTGAACAAAGGTATCACAGAACCTATATAATTGCTTACTCAGTTCTGTACATCTATTAAGTCATGTGCTTTTACTTGTACAAACTTAAATTCTAACTTTAGGCTGTCAGTCAGAAGCACATACATCATGCCATGCTGAAATCAGAATTAATACATGCACATGTGAATTAAATTATGGGCACAGTATTGTATGTGAATTTTTAAGTTATTTTTACAATGTTGTATTGTATGTCAACAAATTTAACTTCAACTTAGTTATACCAGATGTTCTTCAAATAAATGTCCATAAGGTTGAGATACGGAAAACCAGTTTTTGTCTTCCAGCATCCTCTCCCTCTACTCTTTCTCTATGCTTTCACAGTTGGGCACAGTTCAGACTGGATTACTGAATTAGGTGCACCTTTCACCTGAACTTTCATGGCAGTTTTTATATTCTCATGACTAAGATACTCTTTACCCTAGAAAGTTAAGTTGGCAACACAAATGTGACATTAACTGATATGAACAGAAAGAGAGCTATGGTAGAAATGATAAGACAGAAAAATGAAACAAGCAAGTTTTAAAGGGCATAAAAGGCCATGATCTTTCTTTATGTGTACAGAAAATGCCTACAATTGCATCAGAATTTTGTTCAAAGAGTAGCAGTTACTGACTGCTCCTTTTAGAATATCAGCATTCACTTCCATGGTTAAGGGTTTGGACAAGAAAGGTAGGTTCTGTAATACTTCTGAGATACACAGTATGAACTCTGAGCATTAAAAATCCATACATGTATAATGGTGTGGTGTTAGCAGTGACAAAAAGGAGGTACAGTATCCTTATATAACAATCATGTTCGGGAAGGCTAAACACGATGAGAACATTGTCAAAATGTTAGAATTCTGCCGTTAGTGTTTTGGGGATAAAGGTACATTGCAACCTTTTTTCTGTCCTGTCATTCAACAAACAAGAATAACCCCTCCTCACCTGAAGCAGAAAAGTTATCTATTTTAATAGAAAAGTTCATTTAAATTAATAGGAACTGAAAGGCTGCTGTAGAATTAGAGTATTAATACTATATTAACTACATATATTTCCTTTTTAATCTAGATAATTCTTGCAGGGATATAAATCCCTATTCTTATTTAATACTCTGTTAGAGGGGCTTATAGATTTTTTTTTTTTTTTTTATTTCTTTTTTTAGGCAAGCTGGGTTCTTTTCCAGAAAAGTCTAGCATTCTAAATAGGAAAAAAAGAAATCTGTGGAGATGTTTGCAGAACAAGCTTGTGTTTGAGAATGAAGAACAGTTGGGAAGTCCTCACAGAGTGATGCACAGTGGCAAACACAAGAACAGAGGAATCCTTCCTTTTGCAGTCCTCACTGACAGTCCAAGGATTCCACAGGCACAAACTTTTAATAAGAAAAAAAACGTTCTACCTGACAGCAGTAAAAGCAGAAAATCTGACTAAAATAGAACTTTGTTGTTACAAAGTACGGAAAACCTCAGAGCTTTAGATGTTCCAGTTTGCGCAGTCCCTAACTAGAGCCTACAAATGGTCATGAAGCTTTCCTTAGTTTTTTCCTATTTTACAACACAGTGTTGCACCAAACATCCTTGAAAAACACAGAAGAGTTAGGAACAGCCGTGACAACCAGAGCAAGCAGAAGCAGCTCCGTGTGCCAGCAGCTGCAGTAGCGCAGGACTGGCAGTCAGATGGAACACATGGTTGGCACTTATCAAACAACAGAGACGACCACTATCTACCAAGGACGGGGTATATCTCTGTGGGGCTCCACCACAAGAAATGACAAGAAGAACTGTCTCTATGACTTCCTCTAATGTTCATAACTCAAAAATTCCAACCTTGCTCACTTTAGCAGATGGTTTTGCTCTGCTGTAGCTGCAATTAAACAGAGTGTGCCAAAGTGAAGAGCAAATTACCCATGCTATCCCAGTTAAAAAAAATCTGCAGTCTTCCAGTATCTAGTGGGACAATATCCAAGATTCTCCAGCCCCAGTCCATGCTGGATTGCCATTATATTTTATGTCAGTCAGTACTTCAGAGAGTCCAAGACTCTTGGCATATGTTCTTAGTTAACAAAATGGAAAATTAAACTTTGTAGCAACCCCCTGCCACTCCCAAAATAAAAGAAAAATTCTATCTACATCAACGAGCAGGAAGTCTGATCTTCCCGCGCCAGCCAAAAAGGCTGCAATATAGGACATTTGGCTGAAGAAAGGAATATAAAATAAGCAAACTAGCCTAAATTCACACTCCCGCATTTCAAGTACTGAGAAATAGTCATAAGGAATACGAATTTTAAAATCACCTCTGATATTGAGAAGCATCAGTTTATGACTTTGACAGAGCTTTTATGCTTTTTAAAAATTAGTTGATTGTTTGAAAACCTCATGCTCATGGAAGAACTATTCCTGAGTTTCTTCAACACACTAAAAATACCACGATCATAAACTCAGTATATACACAAACAAACAAACAAACAAACAGTATTGCAATAAAAGAGGAAGAGGTACCTAAACATTGTGGCATTTTCACTAATTAATGACCATGTATAAGACCCCATGGAGTCTGAAGGACAAAACAAGACAACTTCTAAGTATGAGACCTAGTCTTTGGTTCCCAGCTATCAGAACGTACTTGCCTCTGGGCTACACTGAACAGCAAACACGAGCAGCATCTGCTCGTTGGTTCCCTAGCACTGCTGAATTGGAAATACCCAAGTACAGTAGTTTTTCAAATTAAATGCAAGAAAACTGCCATGACTAGACTTACAAAAATGATATTTGAGAGTAGGTTAAAATACGAAGAAGATATGTAGATAAACTACCTCACCGGCAAACCCATGTTAAGTTTTTTACAGTCCAGATTGTAAGGAGTAAGTGAAAAGGGGGCACTTATGTCAGAGCTTGTACAATAGGAACAAGAACGCTGATACGGTTTCTTTTTTTATATATAGCTGAGTAAAGAGATCAGAGAACACTGGAACGTTAGCCAAAACAAGTTATCCAGCTGCACTGTGTTTCATCACATATCAATTTTTACTGAAAGAAAACCATACAAATTTAATCAGTTCTTCATATGGTAATATTTAACATTTTTTTCTAAGTTGTTTGATATTATTGTTTTAAAAGTTCCTTTTCCCCTCCCTCAAACGTGATGTGTGATAGTGGTGAACACAGGAAAAATATCTATCCCTGGCAAGACTGAAAGTCTCATTTACAGTAGACTCAGTAATAAATGCACTGGCGTCTGTGTCAATTGACTGTCTCAATGAAGAACAGGTCACTATAGGGAACAGCACAAGCAGCGTCTACATTTGAACTCCCACATCCTCATCCCATGCATGTTTGTAGCATCAGTAGAAATTAAATTACCCTAATAAACCTTTCTGCCTCCTCCCCTCCCCAAGAAACAGCATTTTTTTTCCTGACATCTTAAACCACATGGGTTTTCCCTCTTTTTTTTTTTTTTTTTTTTTTGGTAAGGCTATCATATGGCATTTGTATAGCACTTTTAATTATTTGAAAATATATAATAGAGTGGAGACATGGATCCCACTTATATAAATGCCTATTAAAAGGCCATTTATTCTCTCAGTAACCATAAAACATAAAACACCTCTTAAAAGAATATAATTCCTTTGTTTCTAAGCCAAACACATATAATAAGACAGCTTGCTCCTTTTAAGTAAATAAAAATGATTTGTATTAAATAAAATGAAATATTGTATGCACTATATAATTTAACAATAAGACACATCAAAGTATGCATTACTGCAAGCTAACCCAGGCCTCAGAGGTGTTGCAAGCCAAATACTTTAAACGATCCAAGAAACATGTTGTTACAGAAAAGCAAAAACCACAGTGCGTCATAAACTATCGGTCAGATGAGATGTAAAACCAAGCTCCTAACCATTTGTGGTCACTAAAACCCCCTGGCGCTTACTGTACCCTTAGAATGTCGATTTTGCCCAAAGAGGAATGTTTTTAATAGAGAAGTTTTGTGCCACCTAGATTTATTTCTTATTTCTTCAGAGAGAACTCGCCCGCCTGCTCTACGCGGGGCGGTGTTGAGCCAGCCCACGGCCACCTTGCTATGTTCTGCCATCGGAGCGGCCGCCCTTCAAATGGTTTCAAGAAGTGTCGTGCATGTAAACGCATTCATACGGACCTCCACATGCTCTCTCAGTTACAGCCCATTAAAATGGGTGAAACTAATGGGATTTCTTGGAGGTACTTGATAGTGAAATTTGATCCATAGTTTGTAACACAGTTTCAAATCCCTCAACTATAATGCAAGTATAAATAACATGATTATGTTGTATATAACCCCACATAAAATGATTCAAAAAATGGAATCGTTGAGAATACACTAAACCCCTTGACAGAACACAAAGTATGTTAAAAAACACAGCAAAAATAATCAGCACACGAAAGCTCATATACTGTTTGTATCAGTTTTATATGGACTTAAACCACCACATTGCATCCACATTCCCCATTTATGAACTGCTCTGTATTTTGACTGCTCTACTTTTAAAATGTTTCAGTGGAAACATTGTGTGCTGAATCAGAATGCTTACAAAGCTCATGAGTCAGTACTTTTTGCTAAAAAGGAGTTTTCTCTCCAAGAGCACTAACAAGTACAGTGTAGTTTAGGTTCTAGTTGTGTCAACTGTCTAGTAGCAGAAGAAAAAAAAAATCCACCGTCCCTAGCAATAGTAGTAAATTTCTTTTAAGAAATACGCCATGCAGCAGGGAAAAGTACTGTAAACCTATTGATTTATGTTCTTCGTGAGGAGCAAGTGAATGGTGGCATAAAGTGAAGTGTGAACCGGAAAGTTAGCGAGTTAGAGAATAGTTTACAAACACTAACGCTATTTCATAAAAAGAAACCTCTCCAAAACACGACAGAACCACAGACCTTCCATTGCATCCTAAACCAACAGTACTACATAACCAACTAAGATAGTTCAGTTACATCTTCACTGTTATTTCCATGACTAAATATTTATAATCCAATGCTCCTAGTCCCGAAGAGATCAATTGTTACGCCATCTGCCCTGCCGTTGGTATCGTGCATACAGCTGTACCAAAAGCAAGTCCGCATTGCACGTAGCAGCTGGGTAGGAGACGGGAAACTCACTCTCTGCTTGTCACAACGGTTGCACATTCCACTCGCAAAAGGCCCCACTAACAACAACAAGGATTTATTTTATAATGCTTGAAAAACTCTTTTTAAGTAATAAAACAATCCTGAGAAATAATGAAGCATAGTGGAGTTTTTCCAAATAACTATAACGCCAGAACATTTTACTTTATCAATCTAAATACACTTGCTAGGCGGGTAGGAAAATCACTGACACTAGCACACCATCCTTTTTGCTTCTGCTTTTACAGAAACAGCAAAAAATACATTAACATATTTCAAACATTTCTATCCATGTGAAATAATAACAGTGAGGTGATTTTTTTCACACTGTAATATCAATAAAAAATTAGAGCGTGCTTATGCAATTTTTTCTTGTTAACTTTAACTAATAGTGTCTGAACTTCTGCTGCTTTCTTGCAAACCAACCTGCACCTGCAGTTTTCTGTGGCTAGAGACTTCACCACCAAAGGTCATATGGTGGTAAAGTCGTATTTAATAAACACCTTTTATTAACCTGTCTTCCATCTACAGCATTATTACAGTTAGTAAATGTTACAACAACATTCTTATGCTGCCTAAAAATTGTTATTAATTTGCATTTGATCAACTCCACGTGTCCTGCGAGCCTAGTGGCATTGCTAACTGTTTCTAGCACGGAGCTGAAGCTTCTCTGAAGCAGATCCACACCCACTGAAGACCAAAAGGATATGCCCACTGAACAAACAGCAGCCAAACCCTCCTTAATTCAGTTGCTCTAGGAGCGCTGCTGAAATGGATTGGCATTGTTCAATTTTCAATAAAGAATTTGCTGAAGTGACAGATACTTCTGGAAATAAACTGCCGACAGAATTGCTAAGTTATGTGAGTAATTAAGTATGTAAAGCTACAGATGTTGAACAATAGTGCCTTCCACCAAGATGTATGCCATAATATCAAAAAATAACCTGGCATCTGGTTTCTTTATTTAAGTATGTTTCTTAGGGTTTGGATCTTAATTTTTTACAGTTGACAGCAATGTTATTTGAGCCAGTCAGTGGCATCTGGTTGCAGGGGGGGTAGAAAAAAAGAAAAAAAAAAAGAAAAAGAGGGGAAAAAAACCCAGCTCTGTGCACTTTAATTAATTGTGGAGAGATTACATGGTCTTCCAACCGTGTAGTTTGTCATCAGAGCACATTACAGATTTATATTAGATGTTTCTCCACAGTGTCAAGAATAATTAAAAAGGGCTAGGAAATGATGCCAGCTAGCAATGCTTTACATCAGTGGTGAAAGTTTTGTTTATTACAGCCAAACAATTTTAAAAGAAGATGTCAATTTTGTAGCTATACTGCGCAAGGAATAAATATTAGGTGGGTAAAGCAGCCAATACATTTCAGCTGCTTGAATAATGAGAGGTTCATGTTTAATCTATCAGACCTACCAGAATTGGTGTGACATGTCAGAGTTATTAATGAAGCAGCATCCCCTTTTCTCATAAAAACATCCTCTCAATACAATAACTAACATATGTTTTTCTTTTCTTCCTAAAAGGATCTCTGCCCAACTCTTCCTTCTGATTCATGTAAGAACAGACAAGCCAACTGTACACAAATTCTTTTTCTCATTTAATTTGCAATACCTTTGGTCTCGAGCTGTGCTACTACTACAGTGTTTATGTGTACCCAAGCTCTCAATTCACTAATCATAAATGACCACATTTCTCTCCTCCCCGTGCACAGACTTCTTTGTACACATGGACGAGGGAAGCACATAGACCTAGAAGCAGCTTGCAGCCTAAGGAACAATTTCTACCCAAATTCTACAGGTCTCGTTTCTGTCCTCATATAGACTCATTCACAAAATGCATCTCCTAAATCCCTTCAATGCATTTGTATTTATTTCATGCAGTTTTATTAATTTAGTTCCGGCTGCTTTAAACATTCTGTAGGAAGAAACCGGTGCAAACAAGTCACTTCCTTTTGCTAAGAAATAGCTTTCAACCTCTGAGCTCAAGTGGAGATTTTCTTTCACGTGTCAGTGTTAAAATGAACTATTAAAAGCAGATGTAAATTGTCCCCTCTTCCTATTCTGTCATGTTTTCAGCATCACAATGAGAAAATAATTTCAGACAAATTACTACACTTAATGGTGATCAAATCACTTGGCCCTCACTGTTGTTTTTACTGAGCCAAAACAGGAAATAAGCACTCATGAATAAAATGGCTAGTTTTCACATTCAGTTCCTGTCTTTCAGAGACCGGTATTTTATAAAAGTAAAACTGTAAGAATTTACATCCTACATCTACAGTATCACTCGAAGATGTTCAGAGCTCATAAATCAAAGTGCTGGCCTGTAGGAAGCCAGAACATCTCTCCTTGCAAGGCAGGGAGTGAGCTCTAGCAGACAAGAGCTCTGGATTGAGATTTTGAAGATGGTAACGCTTCAACTTGGCATCGCCAGGAACTCACTATATGGCCTTGAGAAAGTCTCTGCCTCTTTTCTTTACGGCTTGTGACTACAGAAGGGGCCATTCATTTCATTTAATTTCAGGCACTTAGGCATCTGTTCATCACCATACACAATGTTACCTCAATTAGAGATGGAGTTCTATATGTTATTAAAATGTGCATAGATTTAAAAAAAAATTAAATTAAAAATAGTCTTTCAGCCTTTAATTGTTCTGACTTCATTTGAGATGTGTAACCATGCAATACAACATTACTGGGTTAAGATATCACAAAACGTCTCTGCTTAGTGAAGCTGCTCTGGCATGCTTCATAATTGTTTCCTAGCTAGCAACGGACACCACACCACCTGCTTTTGTTTGGTTTTGTTTTCTGCTGAATGATGACGCCGTTTACCATAGAAAACACGACAATGACAGTTCCATAATGTTTCATATCTATAAGAAGTCTATTTGGAAATGGTAGCCAGTGCGCAATTTGTTTGCTAAATGATGGTTCTCTAAACATCGCAAAGCTTCGCAATGGAATTTTCTATTTACCACTGTCTTCTAAGCACACTTGAAAATGCAGTTTGTCTTGTAAATTTCTAAAACTTGGGGGAAATTACCTGGTTAAATGCCCTTTCTCTCTTTTTCATCTGTCTACAGTAGCAACTGCTGCAACTGTACACAGAAGAAATGCCTAAGAGAAGTAACACTGGTAAGTGAGTGAGATCTCTTTCTTTGAAGCCAGATTATTGGCATTTTTGTTTTTTTTCCCTGGCATTCCCTTCTCCATAAGAGTTGAGGAAGCATTCTGGGCAAAGTCAGGTAACAGCCGTTGGGAACTCTCAAGAGACTTGCTCTCATTATTTTTAGGTTGATAAGGTATTTGATTTGATTGGAAGAGAGAAAAAGGGAAGAAACTGTTGGTCTTCTTATCAAATAGGAGCAGATTTATTTTAAGATTATTTGGAGCACTGAGAGCAAGATACAGTAAATAAAATATGAACATAAAAAAAGGAGGAGGAAATTGTTCACTGCTACTTACTGCATTACATACTGTATTTTACTTAGCTGATGTCTCGCAAGTGCCAGTCAAAACAAAAAAAAAGTTTCAGCCTCCCTCAGATTTCTGTGTGTGACTACATGCGTCACTGACAATTCAAAGCCTTTTCAGTCTTCAGAGAACTAATAAACATATTCCAGTGAATTTGAGAGGTGCTAAAGAGGCAAAGAGAAGATATCTTCCCTTGTGCCCAAACTCAAATGTCCTTTTATTTTGAAATTAAAAATTAGTCCTCTAATCTCTGTTCAATTTCTTCATCATAAAAGGTCACTTGATGAAAACCCACTGCTGAGAGGAAAAGATCAGCTGTTCGCAATGACTGACAAAGCTTTTCATTCCGAATCAATGTACAGCTCATATCAATGCACCAAACATTATGCCAAGTAGTACCTCCTGGAGAATTAAACGTGGACCTCAGTATATCTCCTGAACTACAACTTCCAGCTCAGTAAAAGCCATACATCTAAAATTACAGCATAATATTCCAACCTGTGGTTTCAGATATGACCCAGGGACTCAAATATCATGAATGTGTCTGGGAAAATCTCCCCACCATGTTACTTTGTCCTCTGAACTACTTTCCCCCTCCCTCTCTACAGTTCAATGACAGACAGACAGCAAGAGCCATTAGTGCAGATATGGCTGGTACAGTAGCTACCGCATACTTTGATGATCTGCTTTGATCATCTTGCATCATATTCATTAGAGAACTTTTTACCTTTCCGTTCTGTAGAGGATGGGTATCTCCTTTAAAAATCCCCTTCTCTGATTACTATCAATACTGGGGAATTCATAGCTTGCAATGTAGCCTTCAGATCTGACACACCCAGAGATGACAATGTTCAAATTTAATGCTTCGGTTGCATCAATATACAACTGCTTTATGGTCAAATCAATCCACTGATTAACAATATTTTATTATCGACTTAAATTTTGCCCATGCAGAACACAAGCAAGTTATTAATATTTGTTCTGATTTATCCTACCCTAATCAACACTCGGCTGCTAGCTATTTTAACTATAGAATATTTATTAACTAGTATATATATAAAAAAGCATTATCTAAGTTTTGGACATCTTCCAAAGCATATTAATTTCTTATGAGACCCATCCAGCCTTACTAAAAACATACACACAAAAGCCATTAGTTTACATGAAATCAATGAAATGGATAAAGCATAATTATGGATATTTCTCAATTTATTTACCATAGCAATGGCTGCCTTATTTTTTCCCTCTCTGCTTTTGTAAGGAGTAGGATTTAGAAAAAAAGAATCACAACTTTTCCTAGTCTGGTTCTTTACATTCTATATAACAACATTAAGCAATTATTCCACTTCCACCACACCCTGCTAACACATCCAAGGGCTGCAAAGGCAACTAAAACACATTAAACCATAAAGACTAATCATGATTTAAAACTTCTTCTCTTTGGAGGGGATTTTGAAGAAGGGATGTTGGATATGGAAGCTGAGAAACATTCCCAAGCCACTTATTTAGAAAGACCCTATTAGAATGCCAACAAGGTTTTCCAGACGTCCTAGATAATTCGTGACTCATGCTACAAAGTGACGATGAATATTGGTAGGACGGTGGATGGGGTAAGAAACAAATTAACTCTGCCTTCTTTTACATTTGTATGTTCACTTAACAACAGATGAAGTCATTTACAAAAATATTTACCGCTTACGTTAGACTGAAAAAGGTCTAAATGTAATCAACATTGTTGACATTTTTAGTCAAATGAAACAAATTAATCCAAGTATTTTAATTATAACAGTTAAATTCAATCATGTAACTGCCAAAAAAAGTGATGCTTCTTAACCAAAAACTTTGCATCAGAAATTAAAAAGCTCTTTCACTGACATGTTTCCTGGGAGCTAAAAATGTGCGTGGGCTGGCTACTGTTGCTGTGGGCACCAGGTTTCTGATAGCAAAGATAAATCCACCGGACTTTGAGAAGAGTATTTTTCAGGTTTCTTCCAACAAATGGTTATTATGACGAATCATTAAAGTGGATTTCATTACGTTTTTAAGAATGATAATGTACTGTATGTTATCAGAAGTACTGGTCAGGCTCATATGTTCTTGATACAAGATATGAGCACGTTTTTACTAGAAAAGAGTTAACACTGCTTGTATTATCATTGAGTAATAATACTAAGGATGATTTTTTGATCTACCACTACATATTCCAGTACTTATTATGACTCAGAATTATGAAATATTTTACACACAGCAACTATGATCGCAAATATTCATTTAGTAAACAAAACCCCCAAACCCATTCACTGGTGTCGGTACCATTCCCAGCCTAGGAGGGCCTGTCAGACCACACCACCGGCTAAGGTGGCACAGGATACCTGTGACAAAGACAAAGCCACATTGGTCGGTACCAGGTTCCTAACTGAAGCATAGTCAGTACTGGCAGCGTAAAAGCGGTAGCGGTGACTTTAAGCCATAGCCAACCACTTCTATGTCCGGAGAAGCTCGGTGCTGCCATTTCAGGCAGAGCCCCTGTCTGATGGCAGCAGTAACCCACTATGACGGCAGCTCCACTCCACGCCTCTCTGTGCCCACAGCCCCTCTCAGGCACCTCCTGGAGGGCCCAGCACAGGAGCTGGACAGTGGAAACAAAAACTTTAAGGGCCAGATCTTTCTGAAAACCCACAGCTTTGGTTTCCCAGCAATTTACATGTGAAATGCCATGACTTGCAACTGAGACTGTCAGTTTTCCCTGGCTGCACTAACAACATCAGGCATCTCTGCTTTCAGATGAAAACCAGCAGCTGTTAAGTCATACAGGTGAATTTTAGATTCGTACACTTTGCTACAGTAGTTTTCGTGTGCATTCAGGGGTATAGCCTTGGGCATCTGTCTTTTCGAAAGTTACATCAATCCAAAAATAGCAACAGAAGGAAAAAAGACAGTCTAACTAGGACCTGTCCAGGACCCTTAGCACAGAGAAGTGCAATAAGGAAACTGCCTGGGTTAATATGGAAGCGGAAAACTATTTCCACTTTCTTTCCTTTTACAAATCTTGGAAGCATTTCTTATGCATGTCACCATGAACTACATCTACACAGAGCAAGACAGGTAGACAGACAAACTTAATGTATTTTAATATATGTTAAATTTTTTTTCAAAGCCCATCAGAGTCACCTCCGTAATTTCTCTTCACTGCCAATGCAAGCAAGATTGGGTCTTAATATTATAGTCACAATTTTCTTCAAAATAACAGCATCCATTCTATTCCCAGTCAAACTCCAGTTTCTTCACCAACTAAAGTCATACTCATTTACAATAGAAAATACCCTTGAGTTTAGGTATGTGCAGCTGAATTTAAACTGAAATGGCTTAAAAAGTCTCTTTAGGATCTGAAATTGTAAGCAGTATATGAGTGATTCTGTAAAACTCCAGAGTTTTAGGGGAGGAAAAAATGGAAACCGCTTTTCTTTTTTAATCTGCCAAATAAAACAGTGACATTTCCTGATTTTTTTCATGTGTAACTTCCATCAAAATCAATGGAAAGACTTTAGTGGCAGTTGACCTGGATGCCTTCTGTCTTTTATATCTATATTTTTGAAAAGAATTTAACTTCTTTAAAAGGCCACTGTGTTCTGTACCACAGGTGCCAATACTCTAGTGGTATGCTAGATGATCCAACATATGTTAAGAGTTTTCTAAAGCATTTTGGGATCCTTGGGGACAAAAGGTGCTACATAAATGTAAAATGTATATTTTTAAATAACAAAATTGTGTCTGCCTTGTAACACAAGTACATCTAGATGTTTGCAGACTGCACAAGAAGCTGCATTTTTGTTGTTGTGAATACCTTATCACTTTGTCTCCTTGTGGGAGACACACCAAAAAAGGAACTTTAGTGTAAAAGAAAAAAAAAAAGAAGAAAAAAAGAAAAAAAACACACCAAAAATTAAAACAAAAACCCATACCCCACACATTTAGACTTCAGGTTGAAGACCTGACAGACCTTTTGCTATAACACCTGTATTGAACACCCAGTAAATCCTGTTCTAGACATGTATGAAAAAAATGCATAGATAAAAAGGTAAATGTTAATTATGTACTATAATGTTTAAAGAGACTTTATGCTGGATTCTAAACTATGCACAAGCAGTTCAGAAATAAACAGGTTTATATTTTATTCCTTGATTTCAAATAGTCTAAACATTTTAGTACTTGACGTGCCTTTATGCTCGCAGCCTTTGCAGTGTACCTTTTAACCTTTCGGCACTCAGAAGTGGGGCTGAGATAACTAAAATCTGGGAAAGGTAGTAAAACATGGAGCACATAATAAATTAAAGACTTGAAAAATTGTGGTAATAAGCCCTTTGGGGTAAGTCTCTTTTAAAGCAGTAGCACTGTTTAACACTACCGGAACAATTCTTGTTTTATTTAAGACTTGTGTTATGGAACTTCACCTATTGGTTATAGATATGAAATGTGTTCCTGTTAAGATGACATGATTCTGTTTCAATGAGTTTCTGGTTTATTTCATGATGTCTTTAGATCTTTACCTAAATAAAAAGACAACAGTTGGGTGAAATGTTTAGTCCCGTGTACACAGAAAGACAAGTTACTCCTTGCATCAAATGCTTCCATTCTCAAAGGATGGGGTCTGGGGAAGAAAACTAGGTGAATCAGTTGACTAAGATGAAAATTAACTTTGGCAAAGAGTCTTCTGGGATACCTTGTTTGTGCAAAGCCATATATCAACGGGAACCACAATTACTGCCTAGATCTCACCTACATTCCTTTATAAAAGTGAGTGCGAGACAGAAGACTGCCCTCACACAAAGGAAGAACAACCAGCAGCTGGATCCAGATGACGGAATTATCATGGCAATGAGAAAGAGGCAGAAATTATATGGAATGTCTGACACTATACAGAATATTTGCATGAAGCCCTTAAGGAATCTCATTATGTCATGACAAAGGTAGACTGGCCTTTCATGGAAATTTGGTAATGCAGAGATGGTGGTCACGTGCATGCACAAACTCCAGGGAATTCTGTTCTAAGCTAAGGAAGTTGGGAATAACTGAGGCACAGGAAACCCGAGTCTGTTCTTTAGGTCTTTGACATCTCTATGAGGGGAGGAAAGACACGTACAACTGGGGAAAACACCCAACCACGAGGACTTGCGCTTAATGAAGGAGTTCTAGTTCCTGCCTACAAATCTGCAGAGAGAAAAAATGGATAAGCAACCAGCAATTTTGCAACACATGAAAACCAGAAATTAGTAACTGTTAAATAACTGTTAAAACACAGTCCCAGGTGACTGTCTAGTCTATCCTCCTGCAATGGGGCAGTACTGATGTAATTATCAGCATTCAGGTTCTCAAAACAACTGATGTGAAAACATGCTAAAGGTGTCAGCTGACAAATGATAGCAAACATAGATCAAAATGAAGCAAGCAAATTGGCAGGAAAAATGAGTGACTGCATTGCCTGAGGGATCACACAGGTGTTATATATATGACCATGTGAACAGAAATGTATACAAGTATTCACACAGAGCATCTTTTTACCAAGAACATTTTTTATCTCCTCACCATGATAAAACTGTCAACTCAAATACATTTATTAGCTCTCTAAAGAAAAAAACAATGACTCATTGCTATTTATTAGTTTGATATGTTAACTAGCAGAAGGGAAAAAATCCAGATGAATTAAGTATGTGAAGGCTGCCTACTCTTAATAACTCTAGTAAATCTTTGATCTATGTTAATCTCATGTTATTGTAGTAAGCATGCAGGACCATCATTTATCTCACATGAGCAAGGCACTCTTGCATGTCATGACAGATTTTATCAAGAAGAAAATGAAGTCAAAGGTGGCTGTCAAGGCAGCAGGGTTCTGAGTGAGTGGAGAACCTCAGAATGGGATTTTTAACTTGCAGAATTTGATGGAGGAAGCAAGGAAATGTATTCAACCACTTTACATACGCGGTACTTCATTGACCAAAAAGCTTTCCTCATCTAAATTTGTATAGAAAAAAATTTTGCCCAGTTTACCACGTAGAGGGAACTTGCAAAGCAATCAACAGCAGTTCAGTGCACAAATGAAACAATAGAGTAGTTTGATATTGGAAAGGATGCCCTTTCATTATTCCTTTTAAATGTTAGGGAGAGATGGGATTTGAGCACAGCAGTAAACACAGGGCATGAGACTGTTGACAGGATATTAGAAGGAATCCTGTGGTGGCAAAGTCAATGTAATTCTCGTCACTCCATAGAAACAGGCCTATGGTATTTTATGAGCAGTGAGTACAAATAATATTCACTTTGGCTTTTAGCAGAGCAGTGAGTGACTGGCAAAAACACAAAAATTCTTTTAAAAATAAAAGTAAAAATGTGGAGTTTTGTTTTGTCGTGATTTTTTTGTTTTGTTGTGGGTTTTTTTGTTGTTTCATGTGTTTTTGTTTATTTGTTTGTTTTTTCTTATTTTGCCAGGCTATGCTAAAAAACCAAAAGGTAAAATTAGAAGTACCTTTTTCTTTGCACTTGAATATCACCCCCACACACACTAGTCAGTGTAGTCAGTGTTGCATTACAGGATGGCACACAAAAGTTCTCTCTGACATGCAGCAGGTACTGAAGTTATTTCACTTGTGTTGAAGTTAACCAGGAAAATATCTCACTGATCATTACTGAGAGGAGTTATTGTCCTCACTGTGATAGATTCAATACAGATCGGATGAGCATTAGACTCTAACTCAGTTCACCTGCTGATACTCGAGTGGTTAGTGCTACTGGCACCCTTACTCCATAGCCGTTTTCAACAAGTATCTGCCCTAGGACTTCAGAAAGCATCTGTGCAGGCATATGGGAAGTTAGTGAACTTTTGAGCTCATAGGTAACTGCAGGAAAGCAACTAAAGCATGGTTGCAAAGATCTGGCATCATGATTGCTTATTTAACCTCAAGGAAATACAAATATTTATACCACGGTCTTCTGAGCTCATCACTAAATGATAGTCCATTTTCTATCCCATCTTGTTACCAAAATATCAGCACTACAAGTTTGCACTGCTCTGCACTAAACTTCTTCATAACCAGAACAGTAAAGGTATTTGGATGCTAAGTTCTGCTATACAAAATGTTACACCTGCACATTTTTCATTTTCTGGGCTTAGGGTTGAATATAAGAACTGGTACTTTCTGGCTTCTTCTTTTACCTAATGTATTTCAAATTTTCAAATGATTAGGAGAAAAACTGTACATAGGCAGAAGAGTTTACATCCCACTGGTAACGGATTGGTTTTAGCTCTGTGTTAAAGGCTTCGACAGAATTTAAATGGTACATAATTCTCACAGTAGACTGCTGCACAAGAACAAGCATCACCTACAACCACCATCCGTACAGAAGACAGTCCACAGTGGACTTCTCATCATATTTACATGTAAATGCTATCTGATCCCCAAAATCTCAGGTACCATAAGATTGGCGTGACAGAAAGAATATACGTTGAGTTGATGATGAAACTAGAGGTCCACACATATATTGTGTTCATGCTACTGACACATACCCTAAAATTAAATTAAATGGGACTAAAGGTCCATATTTAGCCATTGATGCTTGAAGGTTTTTTTTTCCTTCTTCTACATGAAGAGAAGACTCCACCCATGTTAAAAAAAAACAAACAAGAAAAACCAAAAAAAGCAAAAAAAACCCCAACCCAAACATCAATTCTCTCCTTCATTTTCCCACACTAATGCATTATTGACTACAATGTACCAAACTTGCACTTGCAGTCTAACCCACTATTACAGCACCTTGTATCAGTACTTTAAACATTGCTTAACAAGAAAAATATGTCAATATACAATGAAAGCTTTCATTTATGCTTTCAAATTGAGCAAAATGCTGCAAGCTATGTTGTAAATTACCCCCAAGAATGTTTAACTGGGCAAAATAGAGAACAAATTTTAGTGACATCAGACGTGACTGGATTCACAATTAGCAACACTTAACAATATATTAAGTTTATCTCCTTTCTATTCCAGTGACCCTTTCAGTTCTGAGCAATGTTTGCATATGCTACCATAAATCATGTCCCAGTTTTGTCAACAAGCTCCAGGTACTTCTGTTATTTGTGAAAATCAAAGTGAACTCCTGGTTCCAAAATTTTTTGAGAATGTGTTACAGGATAGGCGGGAGCTGCCTGATCTCAGCTTCACTCCAGTCTCTCTTGAAATTGAAAAAAGAGCTATAATTAGTATCTGCGCAGAAGTCCATTGCTGCAGTAACGGATGCGACTGACTGGTGGGGCCATGCCAAACTGATCAAAACCAGGTACTAATGCCAAGTTAGCACTCTGCCTAAAGCGACTGTCAGGTAATGATAGATTAGACAAATCTGATTGCTCTATCAAAACATTCATCTCAAATCTTGATTAGGAAACCTATTGAATTATGATTAATTCACAAGAGTGCTGCTGACAGATAAGGTACTTTATCTGACAATGTGTAGTAGTAGCTTTGCCTGAAGCAAAAAGGCTCTGAAGTTGCTAGTAAAATAAACAGTATCAACTACAACACACTGAGAAGGATAATGAGGCTACACGCACCTTTTAATTTAATAAAGGCTGATCTATGAGAACCTAGCTTCAGCCACCAAAACATAGGAACTGGAGGATAAGGGCCAGGAAATCACAGAAGTAAATGGCAGGAGAGGAAGTAAAACTGCCAGACTGAAAGTACAGAGCTGAAAGCTGCAGAGTATGGGCTGCAGGGGCTTTTAGGGCATCTAGGATGACTCAGGAAATCCAAACATCCCTGGTTTGGAGGAAAAATCTGATTCCAAATTTATGGCATACGGTCTCCACCTATTGACTCACCTTGGTTTGACTGTCTCATGTAGGAGTAATAGACTACAGAACATAACACTTCCATGAGACATGATATCATCTACTTCACACTTCCAGTGAATGAAACAAGTGGTTAAAAATTGAAAATTGTCTTTAATACATTACACTAGGAGAAGGGACTTGCTTCGGTGTTACTAAAATGATATTAAAAGAATATCTTGCATTATTATTCAATTTTATAACAAATTATAAACAAATAAAACAAATCTATCATGTTTCTGCAGCTTTTAAAAACTGTCTAGAATGATGGCATTTTTACAATTAACGAAAATGCAGTGTCGTGGAACCATCAAACTGCTTTCAATGCCACCTCCGCACACTCACTAAGAATTTGTCCCAGACTCAGGATATGATAACAGACCTTCCTTTACAGGTTAAAGTGAAAACCTACCAGTTTCAACTCAATTTTCCTATCCTGATACCTGCACGTGCACATGAGTGAATCATTAGAAAGCTCCCCATTACCTGAATTTGCAGCACAGTCAGTGAAAAATAGGTATTGTAATTTTTGGCTCTGACTTAATGAAGAATCCACCTTCTCCAAGTCACTTGTTAGCTTATCCTGACCTAATAATTTTACAAAAACCACAATGCACAATAATTATGTTTCTCTCCAGTCAGTATTAACCTTTCTGTGACTCTTTTCTCTTTCTTCTCTCTCACACATATTTATTTATTTTACCTAGCCTCTGTTAATCAATGTGAACTGCAGATGGGGTCAAGGAAAGCTACTTCCTCCTTTGATAGCCTCCAATGCTTTCACTCCTGGGGATGAAAATGCTTTAAATGGAGTTATATTCTAGGAAAATCAATATATGATTACTGCAAAGATTTGTATCGATTGCCCTGTTGCATTGCAAAAAGGCTAAAGAAAAATTGCATGGCACATTCCCTTCATTTTCTACTTCATAGAATGCTGCAAATATTTTGAGCAAGTAAGAAGTGTTAGAACCTTATTTAATAACCTAAACTTCTCTTTGTTTAATCCTGCTACTTGTATGTTTACTTTGAAAAAAAAAAAATCCCCATTGGCGTCTCTTTTATAATGCCTGAAATCAGAGTGCTACTCGCAACCCTGAAAAACAAATGCACTGCAGTAAATATTTAGCTCTCAATGACTTAACCAGTTTTACAGATTTCACAAAAACAAGAAAACAAACCAAAATTCTTATTTTCCCTGCTTTACCAGAATTGTTCATGCTTCTTCCTAGCACAGACACCACACCAGGCTGGATCTTGTTTTCACAGACTATAGTGGTGGAGGAACTGGGTTTCTTGGCCTGGTTTCATTTGTCTTGATATAACCAGAGTCAGACTTGTTCTTCCCTCCAAAAAATCCCAAGCCCTGGAAACAAAGCTTCAACAATTATTTCACCAGAATAAAACAAATTCTCCAACAGAAACAGATTCTAACTTTCTTCTCCCCTGTCCCCAAAAATTAGGCTCAAGTTTGAAGAGAATCTTCTTAAAATTCGTTGCAGGAATCTCCTTTTTTTTTTTTAAATGCATCCTTATTTTGCAAGAATGGCCTAAATGCTTTTGGCAAATTGTTTTCAGACAATGGTTTCCGTAAACTTGTTTCTTGTATTGCTTATTTTTTATTTACGTTACATGGCATGCTATCCAAATATCACACCATTGGTTTCACTGTTCGAAAGAATAATTTTAAAACGTTAAATAAGGCAACACACCATGATACTTCAAAGTCACTTTGGATAAGTTATCGCATTTCTCTGTTCATCAGCTTCCTGAAAGGTAATATTATTTACCTCTTTGTAAACTATTCAGAGATCTACTGCCAAAAAGTACTACGGAAGGACTAGCATAATGATGTTTGTATTAGTGAACACAAAATACAAATATGAAACTATATTTTAGAAGGTACTGAATTTGTACCAAAATGTACAACTATTTCCCTGAATGCACACAAATTCTTTGAACGTTGCAAAGAAATAACATTAACTTAGAATTTACAGCTATCTAAACTTACTGGTTTTATTTCCAAACTACACTTGTAAATAGTTCATCTAGTCCTAGTACCCTAATATTTAAAAAGGAGTTGCTCGTCAAATCCTTTCCAATTACAAAATGCACGCCATCCAGATCTGATTATTTTCACGTTTGATTGATTCAAGTGTTGTCTCACAGCCATTTAACATATAGCTTTTACCATGGCTCTGTTAAGAAATAAGGAAAAAATGTAAAGAATGAAGTGATTTTTCAAAACGCGTTGATGAATGTAAACTTCCTTAGATTCTTACTCCTTTCTCCAGTTTTATAAGTCAGTGGCTTTACAGCTTTATTAACTTTTTTTTTTTGTACAAAGATCTTTTTAAAG
The DNA here is from genome assembly GCF_000690535.1 of Cariama cristata. NCBI lineage: Eukaryota > Metazoa > Chordata > Aves > Cariamiformes > Cariamidae > Cariama > Cariama cristata. The sequence continues at coordinate 795 of NW_009599826.1, read as the reverse complement.
CCTTTCTTTCTCTGCTCCTCTTTCCTAGAAGTAGATCATCCTGCATGTGTTTTTTATGACCTTTGTCCTTTTTCTATAAGTCTTCAATTTAACCTTTGTTATGTCTTCTGTTTTCTGTTCCCCTCCTTATCCCTAATATATTTCAGTTTTGAAGAAGTCCTGAGGATATCATACTGCATCCTCCTGTCACTTACATTTTTCTATGTCAGGAATACTGTAAATTATTTCAATTTCAATGACATTAAAAGGTATTTCATGGCATGCTCCATTACAGTATCTGGTAGAATTCTTCAGGCTTTTCTCATATTGCTCATTTTCATTATTAATAAATTCCTGATACTAGGATTCTTTTGTTAATTCTTTGCAACTTTCTCGCTGTAGTAGGTGCTAAACATACTACAAATTAATGAATTAATGCTAAACATACTCATTAACTGATAAAGTGACACCATTTACATAAAGAAAGGGTAATACTAAGCCACATCCGATTCATGAGACTAATATTCAGAAATTTTTCTTCTATAGATATACATGTGTAAAAAAAAATAATTCTGTTTCAGGTGGAGAGTTACTAACAGTTCAGTAATTTGGATGTCTGGCCATTTAACTGTTCTGGTGGGAGATGATAAAGACTATGAGTAAGGTTTGTTGCCAGATTATGATTTATGTTAATTATTGGGTGAACAGAGGGTCCCAAGTAGTCTATTTGTATAACTGCACTTTTCACCTTTCTTAAAGAGTGCCTGGAGAAAAAGATAGGCACACCTTTTTATGGAATGTGTATATAAGCAGAGT
>NW_009599825.1:55332-57996 GCF_000690535.1 Cariama cristata | reverse complement strand
TGAGGGGAGACCTGATGGCCCTCTACAGCCACAAAGGAGGTTGTAGTGAGGTGGGGGTCGGTCTCTTCTCCCTGGTAACTAGCGATAGGACAAGAGGAAACGGTCTCAAGTTGCGCCAGGGGAGGTTCAGGTTGGTTATTGGGAACAATTTCTTCACTGTAAGAGTTGTTAGGCATTGAAACAGGCTCCCCAGGGAGGTGGTGGAGTCATTGTCCCTGGAGGTGTTCAAAAAATGTTTAGATGTGGCGCTTTGAGACCTGGTTTAGTGGGTTTAGCAGGCATGGTGGCATCTGGTGTGCGGTTGGACTTGATGATCTTTGAGGTCTCTTCCAACCATAGTGATTCTATGATGATTCTATATGTAGTCATCCACACAAACCAAATCGGAAGACATTTGCATGGAATATTGTAACTCATTTCAGTGAATTTTGCATGTTAGAGCATTGTCTTTTGACTGACTACATGAATTTGAATTAGTTCCATCTATAGTTTACAACATGGACCTTAAAGTGATTTATCTTGTCTTCTGTTTCTTAAGTAAATTTATTAAGGAATGAAAAATCACTGTAATGATGAATGCTAACGATTGACTTTCTGCCATTTAATTCCTCTTTAGAAAAAAAAAGGCAGCAATGAACTTGCTTAGGTCAGTGTTGATATAACTGGGAAGGAATCTTAGTGATCCAAGAAGACAGTAAATGTCTAACTTTGATAATAGCTGTGCTATTAAGGAGTTGTTTATTATCTCAGTTGGACGATTGGCAATAAAAGGAAAAATAATGCTATGGAATGTATACATTTGCAGGAGAATAAGAATGGAGTCCATCTGCTATCAAAGAAACCATTTGTTAATGTGAAACATGTAGCGGGAATCAGTAGTGCTAGTAGTATTCGATAGACGTGTTTTTACCTATTTAAAAGTGTTATTTAATCCCCATTACTTCAAATTAATTGACCAAGCATGTGCCCAGGAGTGCTTTCTGTTGGCTCTTTACAGAGCATGCAGAATTTTCTGCTGGGCTGTTTGCCTCTGTTCTAATCCTTTAAAATTTTATGCCCAAAGGAAATGACCACTTATTTTTTGTCCTCTCCAAACCTGCTACTTTTGTTCTTCACTATTTTGCCCAAGTAAGGAAAAACGATGTATCAACTTGGTATCAGGGGAATGTGAGTTTTCAGGGAAATGCTGGGTTGGATCCAATTTCAGCTGGACGACATCTTCCATTTGGTGCCATTCCTTAGTCTTAGGATCATTGTACATGTATTCCTCCAGCTTCCTTTCTCTCCTAAGCTACCCAACTCCTTCATTTGTGGTGTTTTTTGTTTGGTTTGGTTGGTTTGATTTGGTTTTGGTTTTTTGTTGTTGTTTTTTTTTTTCCTGCCTGCCTCGTTGACATTTCAGATACCTGAATCCCATCTGGTATTTTTTGGTGTAAAATTAAGTATGTTGGAACTCTCATGCTGTTAGTTGTTGGCAACATTTTTCTTCTTACTTTTTTTTTCCTTTCTATTTAAATCATATAGTTTTCATTGTAGGAAATATTTCTTGCTCTATATTTGTATAGCACCTTGTGCAAGGACACCTTTGTCTGATGCTGCTGCGAGTAGCATTAGTGACAGGACCAATAATAAAAAAATTTAATCCTTTACATGACTATATAAAAATTCCTAATAATTTCTTCTAATTCTTTCTTTTGTTCAAGTTACACCACTGATTGGAGTAAGTCCAGCCACAGCCAATGTAATTGAGGGGCAGCAGCTCACTTTGCCATGTGTACTGCTAGCTGGAAACCCCATTCCAGACCGGAGGTGGATTAAAAACAGTATGGTGGTAAGACACTTTTGTTTCTTGTAAGATTTATTAGCAAAGAAAATCTATAACTGACAGTTCAAGCCATGATAACAACTTGGTTTCATTTACAAAAGTTGACGTACAAATCTACTGATAGATTTTCTGCTTACAAATAAAGATGCTTCAGGAGATTGGACTGGCTCACTGGAAACAAGGATCCAGTGTCATCGAGGTGAATTCCAGTAGACAACCACCGCTCAACGGGAGCTGCTGCCTTCTCCGGAGCAGGCAGTTGGCTGTATCTGTAAGGCGGTAGCTGCTTTGGAGCTTCCGCAGGCGCTGTCATTCAGAGTACAGCCATGCCCTTGAGAAATGATAGTCTGTTACTGTTCAAAATATGAACATGGAAGTGTGGCATCTGGACAGTTACGCTTCACTGATCACTGCCCATGCTAGAAAATTCTAACTCTGAAGCATAGATGAGGGGATAGAAAATGTAGTAGGGGCTGTGAAGGTCTAGAAAAGAACTTGGAACCAAAGTATTTGTGAATTGTCCTTTTATCTCATATTTTACCTACTTTCAAAGCAGGTTTATGCATTCTCGTTAGCTCTTGAATTTCAGCTTTGGGCTCTGAATATAGGAAAGCTAGTGGAATATAACTACTAGAATGACAAAAGTGCTGGAATTTAAACCCTAGTAACTGAAAAGCATTTATTTTCCCCTGTTTTTTAAAAATAAAGATACCAGAAAATTTCTGTAGATTTAGGGTTTTTTAACATCATGACTTTTACTGTTGCTGATGGGATGAGATCAATGTCAGTTTCCCTGTACCATTATACTCCTTTCCTAGTGGCACGCTGCTCAGGGCATG
>NW_009599825.1:29683-55301 GCF_000690535.1 Cariama cristata | reverse complement strand
AAAGAGTGTGTTTTCTTCCCCCTTGGGAGCATAACATAGCCAATTTGTAACTCCTGCAGACAGAAAGGTGCTGTAGACGCCACGCTTAGGTTAGTTCTCTGAGTGAAGTTTCATTTCTGTAGTAGTAGCCAAATTACTGACTTCAACATCCCTCTGAAGCTTTGCTTTCCTCTTGCTTGCTAATTTCTCCCTAAAGCCCTTTCTCCACAGCTGTGATTCAAAAATGATAGCAAAACTTTTTATTTACTGTCACTTAGCAGAACCCTAGCAGTACTTGACCCTTTGCTTGCTGGAGTTTTCTGCTCAGTTTCCGTATCGCTGGCAATCAGTGGCCTTGTCTTTAGACTGTGTAAATGCAAGTAGCACAAGCTGTAACTTCTGTGAGAAATACTGGCAGGATCCTCCTTGTTGAGTTGCTAATTCCTCTATATAGTAATGCTGGTTTCCTGTAATTGTAAGTTCATGGCAAAAACTACACTCTACAGAAAGTGTTGGAGTAAGTACTCTTTAGAGAAGAATGCAGCTTTTTCTGAGCACGACACGGCTGGAACAATTTTGCATTCTGACAACCATTCTGTAAGGCACGTCCGTGTTGCTGAGCTCATGGGGGTTTTTTTGATGTTGCTATAGGGTATATAACTTTTAAAAAATTACTCTCTGAAACTTTTAACTTTTCTTACCTTTCACAATGGTATGCTTCAGAGCTGATCTCTTCTACTTGATGGATATGGCAAGTTAGAAGGTTTTGATAACTGTAAAAAAAAAAAAGGGATCTATTTGTGGAAGAAGAACAAGTCATTGCGCCCATTAAAAGCTGATCTATAATCAAATTGGGTTACTGGAATAACCAATAAAATAATTCAGCTAAATTGGTTTTTTGCTTCAGTGCACAATTATAAGCATGAATGACAGTTCTGTATGTGCTGTGGCAGAGCTGAGTTGCTGTGGCAGATCTTAATCTCACTCCAGCAGTAAATAAGAAGTACTACCAAAATTCTTGTTTAAAATTAACTTTTTGTGAAAGATGGAAAGTCAGAAAAGCTCTAGTAAAATTCTCCAGGAGCATATAATTTTTAAGAATGTGAAATAGTCCAGTAAAGTCACTCTGCATCCCAAAATAAACATTATCACCAAGTATTTTCTTCAATAAAACATTACATCGCTTTTTTTGGCAGCTGGTTCCCAATCCCTACATTAATGTTCGCAGTGACGGAAGCCTGCACCTTGAAAGAGTTCGGCTGCAGGATGGCGGTGATTATACCTGCATGGCAAGTAATGTTGCTGGAACGAGCAACAAAACTACTACTGTTAATGTGTACGGTAAGGAACACGGTCTTGTTGCTTTTGTGCTGAATGCAGGATGAGAGTGCATTTCTTACTAACAGCAGCTTTCACTAGAGCTTTTTTGTTACAGTTATACTAATTTCTCAAATTTCCTCTTTTGTAATAATGTTACTTCTTAAAGTAGCATGGTGAGAAATTAGATCTACTGCACATAAAAGAACTGAGCAATTGAGACTGGTTTTAAAATAAACCAAAAATAACATCATTTTGTGATTGTGAAAGATCCTTGTTTTTAAACATCTACAAAGGTTGGGTTGTGCAGTCTTCATCTCTAGCTTTATTAACAAAACAGATGCAAATGGAAGTTTACTGGAAAACAATGAAAAGCGCTGTCTGGGGATTTCATAACATACAGGGAAGCACACATTACGGAAGAATTAGGATTAAAATGAATTATGAGTTCGGCAAAATGTGTTTTGTTGTTGAGTGTGGTTTTTTGTGTGTGTCCCTGTGTTTTTTTGGTTAATTACAACACACCAAAAATTGCACTGACAGCAAGACAAAGTGTTAGCATTGTGGTAACCCATCTGTATTTCAGCTGAAGATACTTGTATTAACTCTGTGGGGCCACAACCGCTTCATGGTTTACAGCCTGAGATTTTCTCACATCTTAAATTAGTCATGAGATACTTATTTTAAGATTCACTGAAGATGCTAGAATATCCTTTTACGTTAAGAATAGCTATTATTTTTTAATACAGGCAAGTAGTCAGTGTTTGATAAGATCTTCCATGTCAACACTGGTTTTTGGAATATTTCAGAACTTGAGAACAGAAAGGAATATATTTGTATGTTTTTAGAAAGATCTGGTTTTTGGTATTATAGCCTTAAATCTGATCTTCTTTTTTCTGTTGTTAATTCAAAACCAGCTCAGTTAAGTAGGGGAACTGGGGTTCTTGTTACTGATTTTGTGAAATGATCTGGTATTTTTATTCAAGTTATCTGTCAGTCAGTCTCTGCAGAAGCCATCACTGCAGTTGGCCCAACTTTGTAGCATTTATAACAAAGATTAAATGAGCTTGGAGTGTGATCGGTTCTTCACTCTCACATCTGCTCTGTTCAAAATGTTGTCCATTGATGGAAATTGATTCAGCAGCAAAAATGCTAAACCCATTCTCATGGAAGGTGTTATATAGGTTGAATCATGTACAGTATCATTTTGGGAAGCCTAAAATGTTGTCGGAGGCTGTTGTGACAAAGACTTTGAAATGATTGCCATCAGCTATGTGAAATACCTACAGTTAGTTTAAAACTATATGTATCTAATCCGATGATCAACCTATGGCTGACGTGCTTTGTTTTGAACAGGTGTTTGTTCTGTCACAAAAGACTGGAGAGCAGAGGGGAAAGTGGCTGGTCATTGTCAATGTCAGGGTTCAGAGAAGAGGCTGAAAATTCCCAAACCCTGCTGCCTGCATGAAGTAGTAATTAAATACAAGGATTTTATTGTAGGAGTTGTGCCATGGTTTGGAATGTCTTCTGCACGTGTTTAATATTTGCATTTATTTTTAGTTCTGCCTGTTATTCAGCATGGACAGCAGATATTCAGCACCATTGAAGGAATCCCTGTAACGTTACCATGCAAAGCAAGTGGAGTTCCTAAGCCATCTATTGTCTGGTCCAAGGTAATTTCTCATCTTTGAGTTGCTCACGGTGAAAGGTGAATTGAACACATCGTTTAGTTGTCATAAAAACTACATGTGGGAAACATGGCCAAAAGTGTCATTTGTGAAGGAAGTGGAAATCTCTTTTGTTTCTTAGAGCAGTGCTTTCTGGCCGAGGTCCAGCCGTAGATCAATGTTATGTTCTTTGGAAGGGCTTTGGTTATCTCTGTATCTTTGTTTTTAACATTTTAGAAATTGTTCATATTCCTGTCATGAGTTAATAATTTGAGATGGGGCAACCGGCCAGAGATTGAAAGTTCATTTTTGTTTTGGAGCCTTACTTTTAAGATGACTTTTTCCTCTGAGGAAAGCGTGTTGAATAATGGCATTCTGAGGTCAACCTTCTGTCACTCTTTTAATCATGTCCTTGACAAGATGTCTACTGAGGGGGAGCTCAGTCTTTTGGAGAATTTGTCTGAAAGTTAGGCTCTTTTTTTTTTTTTTTTTTTCCTTCCCCCTACTTGAACAGCATAATTTCTGGTAATAACAGTTATTGGGGTACGTTGCAGCTTGCATGACATTGCTGTGAAGGCACTGTTGTGCCTCAGAAGTTGTGCAGATGTAACTGATTGGGACCTTGTGAACAGCTTTGTTTAGAAGAAGGAATAGAACACAGTTAACCATAGTGGTTTGGTAGGGAGGAAAAAATGTGAGGAGTGTTTTTTCTTAACTATCACTTACAACATTCAGTACAGACAAGGAAGAGTCCGCTGACTAGGAAAAATTTTATGTAATGTAGAGAGGATCCATTTTGTCATCAGAAATCAATGTCAAAATTAACTCATTTGAAGTCTTGAATTTTTTTTTTTTAATTTTCTTTGAAGAATTGAGGTCTGTAAAATGTAACAAGTTTTCTGCATAAGAATCCCTGTGCTTCTTCTCTTGTTACTGCTTAGTGATCCTCAAGGAGTGTGAAAAGTCAGTTGCAGTTAGTTAATTTGTATGGATGGAATTTTGGGGCCAGGCTTCTTAGTTAATATAAAAATTTTTGTCTATCTCAACCATAAATAATAGAAACAGTACTATAACGTAAATTAAAATATTGCTCAATTTAGTCAGACTGCCTGCAAATTGTTTGGTCTACAGAACTCCGTTAAAGAACATGGAGCATATTGCACAGTAAAAAAATCAGACCTGGTGTTATATTAAAAATACAGTATTCTTCATAGGAAAAATCGTTCACAGCAATGGGGTAGGCTCAGGGAGATGCTACAGACACTAACAATTTTTATATTCCTTTAACAGTTTTAATGTTTTTGTTAGATTTTTATTTTATCACTGTAAACTTTAGCTTTTATTGAATTAAATTATTTTAATTTGGTTTATTTTAGAAAATCCAGGAGCTGTGGACTTTTTCTTTTTCTTTCCACAGAAAGGAGAAGTAATTCTTTCCAGCAATGTGAAATTTTCTGCAGGGTCTGATGGGAGTCTGTATGTAGTTTCACCAGGAGATGAAGAGACTGGGGAATATGTGTGCACTGCAACAAATGCTGCTGGTTACGCTACACGGAAAGTCCAGCTGACTGTCTATGGTATGTATGAACTAAAATCAAGTACAGTGTCGTTGTCTCTCTCCCCCGTTGCATTCTACTTGAGGTGGTAAAGCCCACTCAGGTGGATTATGAACTAGGATACCCACAGTGCAAATGGGGTTTAAACTAGTTCCTAATTACTGCTTTTGACTTTGTCCTAGATCACTGAATCCATTTTACAAGTGGCTGATACTGAAAGGCCTATCCTTCAGCCGTTATGATTGTCTTAAAACCTCCTGATACCTATTACCTTGAGTTCGTGGACTAGGATCTTGGGCTGATCATAATTTCATCTTTTATGGAAGTGGATAGGAAGTATCTCTGTAGGAATAGAAGTCCCTGCTGATAGAAGAATGAAGATCTGTTGATCCCCCTGGTCCCAAAGCTTCCTACCGTCTTCCAATATTATAAAAAATTTGGTTTTGGTGTAGGCTTGCTTTGCAAGGCTTTTATGGCTTGAAGGTATCGATGCTGTAGCGTAACATAGTTCAGGTATTGGTTGCAAACTACGTATGCAATACAGAGCTCAGCATATGCATGAACTACGTATATCTGTTGCTATCCAGCTTTTTGGGTAGATAGTGCAGTCTTGCTGGTATTTGTGGTATTGCATGTAGGCATCAGCCAGTGTCTGAGCTACAGGCACTGTACATCAGCATTACGGTGATTTATGTCTATTGCAGACATGTCACTAAAACCAGGATTGTAATGTTCTATACCTATTAAGAAAAAATAGATGTTTAATCTGAAGTAAAATTGTATGGCGTTACATTTCTACAAATACATATATTCATTGCAGCTTCTTAACGTGTTCCATGTTATAGTGAAACCTAGAGTATCCAGGCCTGGAGACCAGCAAGGAAATGCATATGATAAACCCATAGAGATCTCAGTAATTGCAGGGGAAGATGTCACACTTCCATGTGAAGTAAAGAGCTTGCCACCCCCCATAATTACCTGGGCCAAAGAAATGCAGCTCATATCTCCATTCTCGCCAAGGTAACAATGTTTGATGAAAACAAAAGAAAAGTGAAATTGCATCTAAACTTTCAAGATTTCGGAAGGGTATGTGATTTCCAATTGCCACAGGATCAATCTGAAGGTATTAAGTTGTCCTGCGTGAAGACCCTGTTTTACTAGGTCTTGAAACTCTCTTTTCCAAACCAAGTATATGTCTCCCAAGGATACTAAGACCATGCATCGTTGTACAGCTTCCATTCCAGTGTTTATATGTTTATATGCAGTCTCAGGAGGCCAAGACGAAAGAGATCCTGTTATATTTTTACTGCCGTGGTGCCCAGGGACCCACATCATCTGTGTCTGATTAGAAATGTTTAACAACTGTTTTTCTTTTCTTAAGCACTTCATATTTATGCTCAGGGGAGCATTGGCTGTTACTCCCACGAAGTCTGGGCTGCCAGTAGAACACAGATGATGATAAATGTTTGGGAGTGCTTACAAGGGCTCATTGCTTGCTGTCTTTTAGATCCAAAAACTCCAGATATTCTTGAACATGGGAAAACATAGCTAAATGCTCATAAAAATGTTCAGGTGACAACATTAGAGAAGGAAGAGTTGGGGACTTGTCTTGTATACAGCATGGGCCACAATGTTGGAGTTCTTCCTTACTATTTTAGTATGGTACAAAATAAGAGAGGAGATGAGTAGGTGATTGTTCTCCATATGTTCCCAGTTGAAGTGCCAGGTACCGTCACGGGGCGTGCTAGTGCTTTCTAGTCTTCAAGATGCCTCATAAGGGGTAAAGGCCACAGCTGTATTCATACGCCAGGAAATGGTAACGCTGGCCAAATGCACACTGTAGCCATTACTGTGCCTGTTGGCTAGTGTCTTTAGGTGATCCAGGTGGAAGGAATCAGCCAGCATCTGAACTGAATTAAGGAATCTTACAGACCTGAAGGTGAACCTTTTCCATTGTGGCCAGATCTGCACCTTGGAGCCACCCATTCCAGCCAGCCTGTGACAGCCTCAGCAGCTAATAGCTGCTAGGCTGACATATTTGGTGAAGGAGGCTTGTGCGTAGAAAGTTGATTTGTTGTTAGTAATCTGTGTGGAATTTTCTGCTGTGTCCTGTGAGCACATTGCATGCACTAATGAATCCGCATTCTTGGTCCCTTACTTGTCCTTATTTTACCTCAGGAGACACTGATAAATTAGGCTACTTGCTCATGGCTGTTGTGGAGAGATCCAAGTTGTCCAGAGTAACAGAAGTCCAGCTCAGCCCATTCCATAAAATTGTTTACAGATGTCAGCGAAAGTTAAAGAATTAATCCAAACAAAAATGTTTGAGACCACCCAAAGATGATGTTAGAAATGTGAGTGGTAAACAAAAGAAGAGTGAAATCAGGAATGAAGGAACTTTTATCGGAAAGGAAATGTAACTAGTAGAGAAAATAATGGAAGATAAGTTACCACAGCAACAGTAGTAACCCCTATCTTTTGGGGTTATTAAAAAAAAAAAGTTTGGAAAGGTATGATTCCTCCTCTGCTGCCCATAATATCAGATAGATTTGGGTGGCCTGGAGGAAATACACTTCACTTTCTTTCCATTCATCTCTCTGGGCCATTGCAATCCCAAAATTCACCATTTATGCCCATATGATAACATTGTCCTAATTAGACAGAGAAAGGAAGACAGATGATACCACCAATTCCCACCAACTTTGCCTAAATTCTCTGTATAATGTTGAGTGCTAGACTTGAATTTCTTCTTGTCAATTCTTAGCTGTCATTTTTCTTCTCTCCTCATTTATTTTCCCTATCTCTGTTGCTTTTGACTTCTACATAAGAAGATTTTTGGCTTAGCTGGCCAATGTATCTTGTAATGTTACAGGCCTGTGACCAGAACTGTAGCAAAAATTAAGACTATGTAGTTAACTATTTACTGATGAAGAACAACAATTTCTATAAACACCAGAACTGGCAGTTTTGAATTGGAATACTCTCTTCCATCTTGAATCAATGTAACATCTTTTTTTGCCAGGATGAAGTAGTATCAAAAGTTGTTTAACTTTGACCTCGCTGACCTGAGCTGAGCAAAAATTTTTGACAGGACGCTAAAGAGCTCCATTTCTCTACCTGTTGGGTTTTGGGTTGGTTTTTTGTTTGGTTTGGTTTGGGGTTTGTTTTTTTTCATTTCTAGAAAGAAGAGATTTTAATATATCCTGTAAGTAGCTAGAAGCAAATTTTGTAATTTGGATCGTGTATTTTAGATATTTGCTGTGTCTTCTGAATGTAGTGGCTCAGTAAAGAGTTAGAAAAAATGAGTAAGTGTAAGTCATAGTTTAGTATTATGGCACAGCTCAGTGTGCCTTGTAGAATGGTGTTATTTTAGCTCATAGCAAAGATTAGCAATGCATAAATAGAGGTCATTCACCTTTCAATACATGTTTATACAGAGTATGTGCTTCTTATTTTTCCAGACACACTTTCCTACCCTCAGGGTCAATGAAGATCAGTGAGACACAAGTTGCAGACAGTGGAATGTATATCTGTGTAGCCACAAATATTGCTGGGAATGTAACTCAGTCAGTGAAGCTAAGCGTACATGGTAAGTGTTAACTTAAAGCATAATCATCTGTGAGTTTCCGTGTGGAATTTAGCATCGTGCGGAGCTTTTCAAATGTCTTTCCTTACATACATTAAATACTATTGACCTATATTCTTTTAGGTCATATTAACACACACACACATATATATACATATATATATATATATATAGACACACACACCTCTCCCATCCTTTAATGTTCCTCAGACTCGTGGAAGAATTATAGCACAATATGACACTTGGCTCTTTTTAAGTCAGCCAGAGGGATTTTAAGAACTGAAAACTTTTGTTCTGATGCACTTGGATGTTCTCTGTGCAAGAGGTTTCTCGGCAGTAGGTTTGCAAACAGCGGCTGAGAATAGCAAAGTTGGCTGAGGCTCACAGCTTCCGCCCAACTTGATGGGAATTACACATCCAAACCCTTTTTGTAGCGAATGTCAAAGGTGGCAGTGAGACCAGCGTGCAACTGTGTCATCTGTGGATAGGCAGCTGCTCCTGCCTTTGCGCACAGCTACATGCATATACATTCTGCTGTACCCACCTTTGCAAAATAATACCTTAACCCATCTTACTGTATTTTCTGTGTTCAAACCAGCACTCTGTGCTTGCGCCCACCTTCCCCTCCCCCTCAGTACAGACGTCTAGTTGTTCTTGCTCAGGCTAGGACCCGTGTCCTGGTGCCCAAACCGCAGTCTCTTAATTGCTTACGCAATGTCACGCCTTGTTAGCTCCGTGCTCTCTTGTTTATTCCTCCTCACCTGCGTCAGACAGAAACACTGGTCGTCGCACGTGTACCTGCTGCCGGTGCTAAAGCACGTAGGAGAGCGGGTGCAAGCGTCGTGGCCTGACACAGCCCAGATGAGACTGATCAATAGTAATTGTGAGCGTATAGATAGTTCTTCTGTGGTTCCTGTTCATGTAGAATTTGGAAGCGTTGCTGCCAATGCCCATTGCCAGAACACGTCTTTGAAGTGGATTGCGTACCACAAATGTACCAGATTGGAACACCTGCCCCTAGCAGCTCTGAAACCTTCAGACTACGCTAATTCAATTACAATGGCTATAACAGACTGCTGTCTGGCTCTGTGCATAGAGAAGTCTGATATTGGTGCACATCTTTGTTTATCTGTAATTGTATGTTAACACAGAGTCTGGAAAAATCACACTTGTTATTGTTTCAGACATTCTTTTTAAGTCTTTTTATTGTGAAAGATCCTTAGAAAGAAAAGCACTGTGGCAAAAGAGTTACGGTGGATTTGTATTATTCTTTGGGACCAGCAAAATCTCTTCCAATCATATTTTATCTCTTTGTCCGAACTTGTGTTTGGAAGCATACAATGATCAGGGATTAGGGGAAGGAAATGTCAAAAGGAAAATGTAATTAACTTTATCATAAAAGCTTTTGAATTGTTTTGTGTTGCGAAGAGACAGTACCCGTAGCTCTTCAGATGTGCTCAGTATAATAATATTACACTACTCATATGGAAGTCATGCAGTAGAATTTGAAATGTAGCTTCTTCAAACAAGTTAAGTGGTAGGGTATCACGCATCCTATCCTATGTAGAGAACATGTAGGTCTGCTTCCTTCGTCACCTGAGGGAGTTTGGTTTCAGTGAATAAGGAAGGACATTTTCTAAAATGACAAAACCAGAAAAGAATTTCCTTCAAGAATGATCTTGTACATCATTTTCTTCACATTACTGTGGACTAAACTTGTCTTCCTTAGTTCCTCCAAAGATACAACGTGGGCCTCGAGTTTTGAAAGTCCAAGCTGGCCACAGAGTTGACATCCCCTGCAGTGCCCAGGGGATTCCTCCTCCAGCCATCACTTGGTTCAGAGGCAGAAGTGCTGTGCCGATAGATGGTGGGCAGTTTATCCACAGCCTGGATGGAGCTCTAGGCATCAGCAACGTCCAGCTTCCTGATGCTGGAATCTACAAGTGTGTCGCTAGTAATGTAGCAGGTAGCGACGCATCGGAGATAACAATACAAGTTCAAGGTATTTATATTAGGGCTGTAATCTTGCCTCCTGCCTTTGCTAGGTATGATTTCATGCCACTGCTGTCTGGTTTACGTTTTGGAGGGCAGTGGTCTTTGCTGTTGACTGTTTCATGATGTGAAATCCTAATCTGTTTTAGACTTTATGTTCTGATGTTAATTAAGGAAAATTAGAATAGGCAGATAGTCTTTGGAGAGTTTGCAGAAATAAGAAAAAGAAACTCAGAATATATTGCTTTTTTTTAATTAAAAAAATCTTCAAACTACTTATGATTTGGTTTTGTAGTAGGTAATTGAAACCAGATTCTAGTATGGGAAACGTCTTTTTCAAATATGATCTCCATGTGTTCAGAGGTTTCACGTTTTCAGAGACTCTCTCTGAACCTCAGAGCCTGGTGTAACAGCTTTGAAGAGAATTGGAATTTTTCATGAGCTGAAATTGAGCTCTTCACTCAGTCAGTTAGTACGCTGTTGAAATGGTGACGGGGCAACAGTTGTCAACGTGCCAACTTAAATAGGTAGTATAACTCCTCACTTGATGGGCTGGTACGCTTCATTGTAGCATGACTCACTTAAGCTAAGCAGGAATTATTTCTTCTTTGTAATAGTCTAAAGGCAGCATTCTGATCCCTTTGGATTAAAGGTGCTGAGAACTGCTTGTTACAAACAACAAAGAACTGACAGTAACTTTAGTTGATTATAAATAATATCCTTTGTACAGTCTTAGTCCATACACAAGTTTCAAATGAGGTGCAAGAACAAAGAATGGAAGTAGTAGTAATATGTGGTATGAGGAAAAAACAGTTTAAACAGTATTTTTCAGATTTTGCAGAAACACTGTTTCTGCCTTCAGAACAAATATAGCAGGTTTTAGGGAGAACCAATTTCAGTCAAAGTTGAAACCCTTTTTGTACAACTTACTTCCTAAATATTCCCGCTGAAATCAGAACTGCTTGTATAGTACGCATTCTGATCAGTGTAAAGGAGGTTGTTGGAATCTGACCTTGTGTGAATGAGAGAGACTTAGAAGTGTTATGTATTGCCAAACCTTATTTTTACATTTGGGAGCAGAGGTCAAGAATTTTTGGGGGGTCTAATTTTCTTTCAGAGTCTCCTACTATCGGGGATCTGGACCCTCCATACAATAGTCCCTTTCAAGAAAGAGTGGCAAATCAACGCATTGCATTCCCATGTCCAGCAAAAGGTGTGTTTCATTGTTACCTCTTTTAGTGACAAAAGTCTATTTTTCTGTTGACCTTTGAAAATTACTAAGCTTCTGTGTACTCCTTGGCATGGTAAAAATGTACAATCTACACAGTATTTTCCATATATAGTTTACGTGGAAAAATTCGAACTAATGGCAATTTAAATTATCACCGTGTGCAGAAGTTCTGTGAAAAGTCATTGTTAGCCAACAAGGATATTATAATGTTTAGGACCAAGATTTTTAATATTGAAATCATACTGTAACAGTTGGGGCATCCTCTGAGTTTGAAATCTTATGGCCTCCCTATGCATTGTCCTTGCCAGTAAGACTTCCAGCAAGGAGTGGGAATTGTTTGAATCTTTTTTTATTCTGAGCTGAGTGACGCATGTCTTGAAGTTTCACCTTTTTCTTGTTAGGTATTCCAAAACCTGACATCAAATGGCTACGTAACGGAAGACAGCTGACAGGCAGTGAACCAGGGATTTCAATTCTGGAGGATGGGACACTGCTGATCATAGCTTCTGTTACACCTTCTGATAATGGAGAGTATATCTGTGTGGCAACCAATGAAGCTGGAAGCACAGAAAGAAAATATAACCTGAAAGTTAATGGTAAATAATAAATACAACTAGTGGGGAATTGTTTTTGAAGAACATCTCTTTTATTGGTGGAAATCGCATGCCCCAAATCTGCCTATGTGCGGTTAAACTATAAAATCTAATCTGGATACTTGTATTTCTATTTTTCTGATACTCTATACTTTTTCTGTTGTTTGTGTTCTCCATCACTTTATGCACAAACCGTTTTTCTTTTGCTCAAAGAGCTAGGCATGTCTCATAGGTAGAGGGCTCTAGTTATACTTGAAAACTCTAATGCAAATAACAAATGAAGACTTTTGTACTGTAGAAAATAAGGATTGGGGGATAGACCTGCATTTCAAATATAAATATGAGAAATGTCATTTATCAGAATGAACATAGAATAGGAAAATTCTTGCTCTTAATATTCTTCTTCCAGGATCCTAATTGGAAAATACAAACTCTACAGGCAGCCTTGAGATATATTTTGATATTTTGCTTCTTACAGAGTACTTTTATTCCGGCCTTGTTCACTTCCCATAATAGTTAGTTCTGATGCCTAAGCAGGACTGTATCCTTATGTTTATTCAGAGAAAAGCAGAAATTCCATCTTGTGTCAGCAGGGCTCATCAGTGGGGTTTGAACTTTCTAATCCACCACATGAGGCGATTCTCTTTGTGTCCATAGTGGGACAAACGATAGGCAGATGTTCTTGGGGATGACTGGAGCAGTGAAGAGGAAGGATGACTCTATGGAATCTGCTTCATTTATATACTAAGCAAATAACATGAGATTTTAAGATTAAGATTAAATAAAGTTAAATTTAAGATTAAATTTTAAGATTATTCTCTTAAAATGTTGACGGTGATTGTGTTTGAGTGTGTTTCCCTAGGAGTCAGTTATTGGGCAAGAGAAGACTGTGGTTTTTAAGAAAGAGAAGAAGGGACACCGGGAGATGTGTCCAGAACCAAAAAGCAAATGGGAACATTGGGGAGGGAATGAAAATGGTCTGAGAAATTTAGATTACAGGGGTCCTTGACTGGAGGGGAAGGAGGATGTGGGAAATAACTGGAATAGAAGGCTTAATAAATGACTTTAAGCTTTCTTGTAGTTCCTCCTGAAATTAGAGACCAAGAAAAGGTGACAAATACGTCTGTAGTTGTTCATCACCCTGTAAGTCTCTTCTGTGAAGTATCTGGTAACCCTTTCCCAATCATCTCCTGGTATAAAGAAGATATCCAGGTATGTATAATTAACCTAATTGAAGTAACACAGCCATCATCAGTCAGTTTTGTGTTGACTTTTGAGTGCTTGGTATGAGACCTCGTTTAAAGTAAATACTAAATACACATACATGCCTTTATGTATATTTAAACTGCACTGAGAACACCCACGCAGAAAGCCAGCTAAATATGGCTAATCCATTAATTCAACTGATCGATAAGTCTAAAGTAAACTCTTTATTTTCAAGATTCCCCCAGGAACGAGCCTTAGCAATCTCTCAGTATTGTAAATACCAGAGTCCTTGCGGAAGGGACCAGTAATGGTATTTTCTTCATTCTATAGATGGAGAAATAAGAACTCTTGGAGGTGATTTGAATTCCTCAGGATTACCTTCGAGTCCTATGAGTCTGCTTGTAGCTGATAAGTGATAGTTTAAAATGAGGAGAGAACCCTTTATGCACCTTTGTGATTGACCATTACAGAAGGATAAAGGATTTCTTTGGTTTTCCCACTCTATTGTATGTCAACCTACAAGTCATATTCTATAGATTGCAGAAGTTGAGGAGATTAGTGCTGTAACTGAAAGGGGAAACAGATTATACTTAGACTAAAACTACCATTTTCTTAATAAAATCCAGCTGTGATATTTGGCTGATGTAACTTGGATCACATAAGGCTAATATCTTGGGTTCTTTTAAGGTTGTGGAAAGCAGTACTCTCCAGATTTTGCACAATGGGAAGATACTGAAGCTCCTTAAAGCTGCTACTGATGATGCTGGACAATATTCATGCAAAGCCATAAACGTAGCAGGAAGTTCTGAGAAGCTGTTTAACCTAGATATACTAGGTTAGTTCCATGATTTTTTGGGGTTTTTTTTGTTGTGGTTTGTTTTTTTTTTTTTTTCCAAGTAGGTGATCTGAAAAACAGTTGATGTTTAAGAAGCCAATAAATTTCAACTAACCATAAGTAGATTCTGCCCATGAATTATCAACTGCTGAAGCACTCATCACGATGGCTTTTGAATACTTAAAATTTGCTGTTCGTGTAGTAACGCAGACAAAGTGCTGCTTTTCATTTCTGGATTTTGGTCTTTGGTACTTTGTTTTGTATTTTGGGTGTACAGCAGTTTAACATAGGGGCCTTCTTAAGTACAGTTCACCAGCGCAAGTGTGGCAGTGCTTTCATGGCAGAAGTGATGTCGTGATCTATCAGAAGTCACTTTGCAGTGAAAACTAAAGTTGTTGCAAGGGAACAGTATGATCTGCTACTGCATTTCTTGCAGTTTCATAGCATACCTTCCCTGGTTAAATACCAGTTCTTCCTGTAATGTTTGTCTTTTTAAAGTTCCGCCAAGTATAATAGGTGCTGATACCCCTGGTGAAATTGCAGTCGTCCTCAACCAGGAAATCAGTCTGGAATGTAGAGCCAAAGGCTTCCCTTTTCCTGACATTCACTGGTTCAAAGATGGCAAGTAAGTATATTACAGCTGCTGTGATTTGTGTCTAGGTTATTCCTCCCTCAGAACATAGAGGAAGAAGGTGCACTGTACCAGCAAGCTCTGCTTTTAGCTACTTAGTGTTAAGTTATTGTCATTGGATAGAATTTGTGGTGATGCGAGGTGGTAAGTGCTTTAATCAGAAGTTAGCATCCTACTTTTCTTTGTGAACTGTCCTATTACTGTCACTGGCACTTGCAGAGCAGATTTACAGTGTTTGAAGCCAGACAATGCTTGAAACAAGATAAACGTAACCATTTCTTTGAGTTCATTCTATGACTTTATTCTATCTGGATTATTTTAAACATATCATTAGTTAAAATACAGTTGTTTTGCTGACATAATTTTTTTTCATTGGTAGGCAGTACCCATGTCAAACATTTTTCTAACCTTGTACAGTTCTGCATATATACATTAAAGGTTTTGAAACATTTGTAGTCTGCATGTTTCAGTTCTTCATCTCATCTTCCAGGAAAGCATACCAAAAGAAGAATTCTTGGTGGCTTAAATATTAACTGAAAAACAAAGCGAGCTGTGTTTTTAAATAGCATTGGTGTTTAACGATGTAGTTCAGTATAGACATTGACTAATACTCACATATATTCTGATGTGATAATTCCTTCCTCATTGGTATTGATCTTCTGACACTTTCATCTAGTAGTTGAGATTTTGTTACCAGCAAAGGACTGTCATGACTAAGTAATCAGAAAAAGGAACTGAGATCAGGAGTAGGACTCTGACTCTGATGCTGGCATCCTGGATGACCTACGTAAAGTACTTTTGTGTTATGGTTTCTTCTAAAAACTAGGGATAAAGTTAATTATAATAGTTTGTCACATTATGGTGGCTCTTTGGATTACTGCTGTTACTCTAGTGCCAAATGGTACTCCTTAATGGTACAATTACTGCCATTAAAGGACCCCTTTTTCTTATTGTCAGTTTAATGTTGAAAGGATAGGGTCAGAGTTCTGTGAAGCAAAATAATTTCTATTCCAGGCCCTTGTTTTTGGGTGATCCCAATGTGGAGCTTCTGGACAAAGATCAAGTTCTACACATAAAGAATGCTCGAAGGGTTGACAAAGGTCGTTACCAGTGCAGTGCCACCAACACCGCTGGCAAACAAGTTAAGGAGGTCAAGCTGATCATCCATGGTAAGTTTATAGAATGCCTGATCCTAGAAGATCCTATAATTTTACTCATAAGATTTCTTTTTTGAATGGAGATACTCAGACAAGTATAAATTAAGGCTCTGATCCTGCAAAATTTCTGTGTAAATATAACAATACTCATCTGCTCACAGAGTGATCTTTTTGAGCATTTATGTGTATCAAGTTAAGTATGGATTTAGTCTTTGCAAGCCTGACCTTTAAGAGGCATTTATGTGCTTTTTATTAGTTTCTAACTGGTGAAAGCCAAAATCTTAAGGGCTTTCTCAAATTTTGCTATTGATTAGTTTCAACAGAATTATTTTATTATCACATTGGCTTCATTATTTTGATTTGCCTTAGGGAGGAGAAAATTAATGAGAAGATTTGTGTTTTAATACACTTGTGATCTTACTTTCCTTAACCTAGTGCGAGGAGTAAATTCAGCCAGGAATAAGTTAAAGTTAGTGCAAAAGTATAAAGCAAAGCACAAAGCCGGTAAGAATCAGGTCCAAATAGTCTTTGAAAAAGAATGTTCCAGGTGATCTTCAGGTAGTGTGGTATGTCATCTTGCTTAAATTGATGTAAACTGAGATCATTCATGGCAAGTGACGTCATTTATAGCAAGAGAAGAAGCACTGGCTTGGCATAACCATGTTAACATTATTAGTATTTTTGTGAAGTTTATAGCACACCGAGTATACTTTTTGTGTTTTTACAAGCAGTGGAGTCTTAGCAGAGGCATAGAGAACAGACAATTCCTGTGGTTAGTGTAGGTAAGCTTAATATAAATTGGGAGATTATCAGATTGGAGAAAAGGAGGGGAAAAATTCATGGAAGAAGGAAGAAGTAGTTTTTGAAGGAAGACTTGGGAGGAGACAAGAGGAAGAGTTTTTCAATTTTGAAGACAAAGAACATGAGAAAGCCCAATCAGCCTGAAAACTGAGAGCACAGTGCTAGCACAAATTAGGGGAAAACAAGTGCAGAAATCTATAGCTGGCATAACACTCTTGTGCCTGGAGTGCGAAGGGTAAGAATTTAAATCTCTGAGCTCTTAAACTGATGAGTCCTAATTTGCTGTGGATTTGCTTCTGAAGATTGTGTGTCTTTTCGTCTGATAACTGTGAACTTATTATACATTATTTCCCTCATCTGGGACATTTCTGAAGCATGGCACAACAACATGCACAGAAATATGCATGTACACCAGTCATAGTGAAGTCTTTTTCCATTGAGAATAAAGAAAATGCTGTGAGAACTTGCAGGTGATTGTGGCTGTTGTGAGATTAGAGGAATAAAAAACCCCACACAAAATCCTCACAGATGAGTAAACCTTGCTTCAGACTCTTCAGAGAGATGATTTTATGATAGTAGAATGGAATATCTCTTTACTTTTAAATTTCTCATTAATCCTGGCTGGACAAAAAGAAGCCCATGGAATAAGTGAGGAACCTAGATGCTAATTCCTGCTAGTCCTTATGTTGTTTTAGCTGTTTAGCTCTACTTTTGGCTTCGATATTTTCCCAAAACACCATGTTAAAACCGTTCCCCATCTCTGCGAGTGAAAGCATTTGCTGATAGAGAAATGCATTCGCCTTTGAACTGGGTGTGTTTCAGCATATTTTATAGGTTTGTGTATTTTTCTACGCAAATTATTTAATTTCACCATAGTTTGATAATCTGCAAGACCCATCTCATAGATGTAGATCTATTCACTGACACTTTGCTTTACATTTCTGCAATGGCATTTTAGATAGAACACTATGGAGGTCAGTGGAAGTCTAGGATATACTGAGCATGTTTGGCAGCAGAGGAGTTAATGTGTCTGCCAGATGTGTCTGGTACTTTGAGCAGTCATAAATTTAGTTGTTGCCAATTGCGCTGTGTTTTTATTACTTCTGCAGAGATTTACGAACTCTTTATATTGGCTGATTTACACGAGAGCTTGTTTGCTAGAAAAATCTGAGTTCTGCTGCCTAGTGAGCCAGGGAAATGATTATGGGCCAAAAGTTTCAAAAATAGGAGCATAAAGCTAGATTGTTAAGCTCATATTTAGTCTCAAAGTAGGTGACTTCATCTTCAGAAGTTTTGAGTACTGAACAGTTCCCACTCCAGTCATTGAGGCTTTTGAATGTATTTGGTATTTTAAATAGCAGGTCGCTGTTCCTTGTTGGGAGGATGCACCTCCCAAGGTATGAAGGGAGCCCTCTCTTTACCCCTCTGAGACAGGGAAGAGGCAGAGCCATGCCAAATGCATTGCAGGACGCGTGGAGACCCAACTGTCCTAACTTGGCACATGTTGGAGCCTAAAAGGTCAAAATATCTCCGGGTACCTCTAGTGAGGCAGCAATGCTTTGCAATGCCCCTTGCTGTGGCACTTGTTTCTTAAATATAGGGTGTTCTCTTCATATTTTCAACTCTTTGTGTGCCCCAGAGAACTGTACAGGCAATATATAACTCTCCTGGGGAAAAAAAAAACAAAAAAACAAAAAAAACAAAAAACACCATGATGGATTGAAAGTCTCATTAAACTAAAATCTTGTATTCTTACAGCATCTCATGTTTAATCCATTTAAATCTGCACAGACTTGTATATTAAGGCTTTAATGTTGTGGTTTTGTCTTTTGAAATAGTGCCTCCTAGTATTAAAGGAGGAAATATTACCACAGAGGTATCAGCGCTTCTTAACAATCTTATAAATTTGGAATGTGAAACCAAGGGAATCCCTGTTCCTACCATTACATGGTACAAAGCTGGACGCCCAATTATTTCCAGCCCCCAAGCTCTGTATGTGGATAGAGGGCAATTCCTGCAGATACCTCGGGCCCAAGTATCAGATTCTGCAAAGTACACTTGCCGTGTGACCAATGCTGCTGGAGCTGCTGAGAAAACATATGACGTGGATGTCTATGGTAAGTGAGAGTTTATTGAACTTAGTTATTTGCCATGTTATAGGAAGTGCATTTTGAAAGCTTTTCTACCTTTGTAACATCAGCAGCCTTTGCAGGCCTGTTGAGCGTGCAGAGCGGTCAATGGCTGCTTTTAAAGATTGACCTGTGTTAGCAGGGCAGCTTTACACCCTGTGCTTCTTGTGACTGTGAAAAAACTCTTGACTTCACAGGCCTTGATACCATGCCGTAGTGAAGTATCAGAATGATTTCTTCTCCATGTATCCTTTCTTTTTCTTACACTTGCATGCTGAACAATGCTTACCTGAAATACCTGCTCATGGTGGGATCTTTAGCGTACTGTTTTAAGACCTTCTTATTTAGTTCTTCTATGATCCTCTATTTTATACAACTGGTCAATATTGAACTACATCATTTGACTTCTGTTTCCCCTTTGTCTTGGCTTGCCCCAGCAGCAAATTCTCACATTAAATTGTGCGTGACATAATGGCATATAGAGCCAAAGTGGGTGGGGAGGAACTAACCCATTTGCTCTCAATACAATTTCTGGCTACAGAATTAATTGCTTGCAATATATTTTTTCCTTTCTACAGTTCCTCCAGTAATTGAGGGCGATGCTGACACAGCCCAGAACAGGCAGGTGATTGCTGGCAATTCACTGACGCTGGAGTGTAAAGCTGCTGGCAACCCTCCACCTCTCCTTACCTGGTTAAAAGATGGTGTGCCTGTGAAAGCAAGCGACAGCCTCCGTATTGTATCTGGTGGGAAGAAGCTGGAGATTCTGAACGCTGTTGAGGCTGACCGGGGCCAGTATTTGTGTGTGGCCACAAGCATAGCTGGAGAACAAGAAATCAAATATGAAGTTGAAATCTTAGGTGTGTGAGCAACAGAACTACTGATTTATCAGATTTCCATAAACCTAATAAAGTATGTTTTTATTTTTGTCAGTATTGTTATATGAAAGATCAGTTAGTCAAGCTATGTATCTACTTAAACCTAGGCACTGCATGCTTTTTCTGTCCAGGGTTACAGGACAGTTTGAAGACTCTTACTTTCAGGTTAGCTCTTGAAGAGTTTTTGTGCACACGGTAGGTAAACATTATTCTCAGTAACCTTAAAAATTCTTCTAACTTGCCTTCATAGAAGGAAGTCATAGATATGAAATGTATCCATTAAAAATATCATTGGGTAGTTGGCTCTGGGGAGAGAAGGTCTTTCTCTGAGTTTGAGTTGTGTTCTGCAAATCTTGATCCTTCTCTTGAAACAGATTTTTTTTTTCCCTTCTTTTTCCATTGAATTCTGTATCACGGCCTGCATCTCAGCAGTCCCTTCTGAACGTCTCTAGGTAAATGATATGTACAAATGTCAGTCACGTTCTCCTGACATGGAAAGGTTTATTTAAGAACTTTAAAGGCTTGGTTTTTTTAGGCTTTGAACTGCTCTCCTGAAGAACATTGCATACTATTGCATGCATATGTAGAGCATCCATTCTGCCGCTCCAGGTGTATCTTGCTGGTCTTGCTAGTCAGTCAAGGAGCTGGGAGGAGCTGTATGGCAGTGCTTCCTCCCCAGCTCATCCACTCCTGTGAGAGAATGAGTTGGGGGTGAAGAAGACCTGGAAGAAGGTCCTTTGCACCATTATCTTCTCCTTCTGCTGACAGAGGGTGCTAAAGGTTGTATCATGTCCCCCCTGACCTTCACAAGGCTGTTCTGACAGAATCTGGGAAAAACAAACAAGAAACAATAAAAAAGAATGAGAAGAGTGATTTGAAGCCACAAAATATCATTGGGTAGATGTTTCTCTTCGTAAAGGAGCCATGGTTCATGATGAACTACAAATCAGTGCATGCCCCAAAGTGGACAGATGTCAAAATTATTTTGTTTTTAACATTACTATTTGAGATAGACTTTTATTACACTTCTGATGCTTAAATGTTTCTGTTGGTGGATTTTTGTCTCTTACAGTCCCACCGTTTGTGGAAGGTGGGAATGAGCTCTTGGACCACATTGTGATTCTCCATAGCCCTTTGGAGCTGGATTGTTCAGCAACAGGGACACCATCACCAACTATCGTGTAAGAGGATTGGTATGACAATAGGGGGGGAAAAAAATAAATCTGCTGGTTGATTGAACTTGGAGGTAGTCTTTATGAACTGCCCATGTTATTTAGTGATGGTTAATGTATGGAGGATGAAATCCTGACTCCACTGAAGACAGCATCAGGCACACACATGGTGGGATCAGGATTTTATTTTAAAGTAGTTATGCACGTCCTGGAAATTGGGATAGATAACAAGAGCTGACAAAACTCTCATTCCCTTGCTAATGCAACTGTGCATGTTTCATCTGCCACCAGTGATTGCTTTTGCTTTGGAGATTTCTGTCTGCCTCTGGTGGTGGTATCCACTTTCAGTACTGCTTCCCAGCTGTCACCTTTCTGAATTCTTCTTTAGTGCCTGTTCCCCTATGCTCCCTTCTCCATGGCACTCAGAAAAGCAGAATACTACCTGACATCTCCAAACCTTCCTAGAAATGCAAATAGAGTTACCGAGACATTCTGTTTAACAAAATTGTGCATATTTTAGGAGTGATGTTGATCTTACTTTCATGGAGATCTGAGATTGTACTTTCTTTTTGGTAGGTGGTTGAAAGACGGTCAACAAGTTGAAGAGGGAGCTGGACATAAGATCTTATTAAATGGACAAAAACTTCTCATCTCTCGAGCTCAAGTGTCAGACACTGGCCGCTATAAATGTGTGGCTGCAAATAAGGCAGGAGAACATGAAAAGGAATTTGATGTTACTGTGCATGGTAGGTTACTCAAGGGTGGAAAGCAGCAGGTTGCCTTTATTTTAAATTACTGACACGGAGGTGCTCAAATATTCTGTAAACTTTTATTTGTATTAGTGGGTTGAAAAATTGCGAGCTGAAGTAGAGCTGCTCTTGCCTGTGGGATATTGCTTCTATATATTTAAATGTATACGTTCAGATGATACTTCATTTTTGTTTCTGATGCTTCTTGCAGTTCCTCCAACCATCAAATCAGCTGGTGCTTCCGAGAGAGCTGTTGTGATATACAAGCCTGTGACGCTGCAGTGCATAGCCAACGGCATTCCCAGCCCTTCCATAACTTGGATCAAAGATGGTCAACCAGTGAACACAGCCAGAGGAAATATAAGAGTAAGCACTACTCTTTTATGGGATCCAAACCATGAAAGATAGTTACAATAAATTATACATGTTAGCACTTCTTTTCCTTTTGCTTCCCTCATGCTGTGATATAAAGATGCTAAAGATCCATCCTGGAGAGCGATGGGCTTTTTACCTGAATAGGAGGCTATCTCAGATTGAATAGCTGTGTTTAGTAGACTGAATCCCATTAGACACCTCCATATCAGAAGAGTCCGTGACTATAAATTCAGCATCTGACTCCTTTCAGTTGTACTTTAACCTTCAAGGTATGGTTGTCTGCCGGTTATGAGGTGGCTCTACCCACTTGTCACTGTGAGATGGGATTAGATGAGTTTTTCTATAAGCACTGCCATTGCAGCACCTACCTACAAGTTCCCTTCTCACTGTGAGATTCTGATTTTCAATGAACAGCCCTTCCAGTGCTTGCATGCTCTAGGAGGTTGAGCGCTTGTAATGGCTTTGATTTACTTTAGGCTGGAGCAGGTTTTGACATCTTGCCAGGGGCAGCTCTCTCTGCCTGCAGTCTCCTCTTCACTGTGCTTGCCTGCCCCTCTGCTATCTAGATCTCCTTATCGCTGTACAGCTAATTATCCTGATGTCCCAGGAACACGGAATTCTCTGAACTACTGAGACATCTCTTGCATGAATATTAGCCCCAGGTTAGAAGAAAGATGAGACTGGCTGTATTCAGCGTAAATGTCCGCTTTGCCATTATGCTTAGCGGCTCTGCCTGGGATTGTTTGTAAAGTGGTTCCCTGCTCTCTGTTTTGGTACAGCTGGAGTCTTCAGGCCGTGTTCTGCAAGTTGTCAAGGCCCTGCTCGAAGATGCTGGCCGATACACTTGTGTGGCAACAAATGCTGCAGGAGAAGCCCAACAGCACGTTCGGCTTCATGTGCATGGTAATGTTTCTGCCTCTAGTGAGAAGCTAAACGTGGCTGTTTTAAGGCAGCTTTTTTATATCTGTATTCCCTTCTCTTTTAAGCTCTCTGGCATTTTTGTTGTCTCTGCACATCCATCTTTCAGTTTTCTTTCTTTGTCCCACTCCATTAATAAGAAGTGAGGGTAAAAACTGTCTTTCTTGGGATTTAGCCTTTCTCATGTGCTGCCAAGGGCCACATAAACGAATGCCTTTCCAGTTAACTCTTCTGTTCAGAGTTATCCCGAGAAGCCAAACGCATTGCCACTAACCCACCGCTCAGAAGGGTACTACTCTGTGTTTCTGAATCAAGATATGATGTACCACTGTTGGCATTATTAATTTGATCCAAGTCTTGTGGGGATAATGGTATTTTCTGTGACCTTGCAATGGGGAAATTTTACAGGAATGACATTTCTGAGAAAAAAACATTCTTTTAGGAGGAGATTTTTCAGACTGTTTAAAGGAATTTTATTTCGCAGCTAAAAACAATGTAAAAGGAATGAGGGAAACTTGAGAATAAGTTAATAAGTGCTCTCACCATGATTTACATATATTTGCCTCAGAAGTGGTCACAAAGTATTGTGCATTCTTGATGTGACCC
The DNA here is from genome assembly GCF_000690535.1 of Cariama cristata. Lineage (NCBI taxonomy): Eukaryota > Metazoa > Chordata > Aves > Cariamiformes > Cariamidae > Cariama > Cariama cristata. The sequence continues at coordinate 31,923 of NW_009599825.1, read as the reverse complement.
AGTCCTCAGAGGAGGTGTGGGAATCCTCAGGAGGTGCGGGAATGGACTGTGGCAAAGTGCTCATGATGCGTATGGTTATGTTGACTTTTATTGTCAAACCAAGTCAGTAACTGGAAAATGTTAAAATGAAATGAAGAGAGATTGCAGTAGCTCCATGGATGAGATTTAGAAAGAGAAACCACACTCATCTTACACTGCGATAATTGCATCATAGTTAGTTTTAGTGTCAGTCCTATGCTCATAAATATCTCTTTTTGCTCTCAGTCTTCATGTTCAAAGTGTCATTAGCTGGTGTTTCTGTCATTTTGCAAATTTATAAACATTAATAAGGTAGAGTCTTGCTTTGCTAGAGCCATGTACAACATTCAGTTTAATATTACCAGTTCAAGTGAGAAGAACTTGCCACATTAGAAGAATTACTGTTCTGTGTTGTGCACCCGTTTCCTGCAAGTCCATTTTAAGTGCCATTTTTCCTGAAAAACTAAAAAGTAATAAAAATAATGTTTTATTCCTCTTAACACAAATGAGGTTATATAATTTGAGAGTATTCCTGTTTCAAAGATGAACTGTTTTGAGAAATTCCTTGATCATCCAGCAGTTAGTTGAAGCTTGTGCAATTCATTGCCCAAAGTTTCTCAGAGGGCAGATTACTTTGTGATTGGATGTTCTGCTAGCTGGGTGGCTGAATTAATGAAAACCTGATGCCTTTGTCTTTTCCCAGAACCACCCAGACTGGAAGATGCAGGGAAAATGTTAAATGAAACAGTGGTGGTGAATAATCCAATCCATCTTGAATGCAGAGCATCTGGGAACCCTCTGCCAGGTATGCACATGCACCTTTGAGAACATGAAGCAGATCTGAGAAAAGGGTTTCACTTTTACTTGTCATTTGAAAATAATAGAACAGATATAACATGAGCTAAGAAAAGTGATAGGACAACATCACGCCAAAAGAGAGAGAAGCTTGTGTGCAGTCTTATTTCTCAGTCAGGCCAGATTACTTCTTGAATATGAGTCTTTTGCAAAAAAACTTGTCTGTTACAGAAAATGATTTACTAAGTAGCAATTTCATCTGACTGAATAGCAAAGTGATGCCAGTTACATGTTCTGCTGATGGAGGGTGCCATCTTTTGGCTGAGATGCAAAAAAGTCCTCAGATTTTGTTGGTTATCAAGTTCCTATAAAATTTTCTTTTGGAGAAATACCAGTTTTCTCATCTTTATTTTCAGTTTTTCAGCCTACCAGTTGAACTTTGATTCAGTTGCTTGCATTTTGATTCTGTAAACTTTCTGAGGTGGTTCAGTCTAATGTAGCAATACTTTAGGGTAAAAGGTGAAAAAATGATATGTATCATATTAGTGTGTATTTTTAAACAGCTGCTGTTGACCTTGGTATGAGATGAGTAAATCCCCTGTAAGTGTGCTTTCTGTGATAATTTTTTAACTTCAGAAAATTTTTGCATAAACGTATGGTGCACATGGATGCTAGTGTCAAGTTTGCTATCGAATGCTGTAGGTATGGTCAGTATTTTGCACGAATGTTACACATTTCCTCCTTTTCTAGGTACTTTTTATTGTTATTAATAATGATTGAAGTTGATATTGGTTTGTAAATGTTGGTGTTATGTGTCTGAAAACTTACCTGGAGAGTTTGAAGACTATCTGGTCCCATTGAGGGTATTTTTGGCAACTTTTCCATCTTTCCCTTCATTATGCAGGTATCACGTGGTACAAAGACAATCGTCCGCTTACCAGTGCTGCAAGCGCCACTTTTCTGAACCGAGGGCAGGTTCTGCAGATTGAGGGTGCTCAGATATCTGACACGGGCATTTACAAGTGTGTGGCTGTCAACACAGCGGGCACAGCTGAGTTGTTTTACAGTCTTCAGGTTCATGGTAGGTTTTATAAAACTTACAAAAAACACGTACGTGCACCACTTTTTCTCTTTTCAAGTTTCAGGTCTGCTTAGCAGACTTACTGTCACTTATCACACCATCATACTGGAAAGATATGGCAGGGGTCAGAGGGAAGAGAATTCACTCTTCTGTTTGTCGGTGGCATTAGAATACATGTTTTGAATTAGGAAAATGTGGTATGGGAAGTCAACTCTAGGAAGAGTGAGCAGAGACACCAGATTTGTGGAAGAGGTATTTTATGTTATCACTTCAGCAATTTGGAAGGCCTGGCAATTGCTGGGTTTTGCTGTAGATGACTTTAAAGCTCACAGTAGATAAAGAAAGG
>NW_009599825.1:3194-29652 GCF_000690535.1 Cariama cristata | reverse complement strand
ATCAAACGCTCTTTCATAATCCAAGAGTGTTAAAGAAAAATGTACTGTGTCTAATAAGATGAAGTGGAAGTGTGGGTGTTTACAGACATGAGACACCTGATCAAAAGCCAAATTGGAGTTTTTCCACTGATTTCACTGACTTTTGGATGGGGCCGTAATCCAAATTCTTATCTTTGATACGTGCATATGCGTGTAGCTGGTTTTCTGTGGGAGTCTTCCATGCAAAACTGTGGCCCAAATTTGGCACAGTGTCCCCAGCTGAGATGCACACAGAGTATGCAGTTCCTATTAATGTTAATTAAAAAATAATGAGTTGGGCAGTACATTTCCATGGAATTAATGGCCATCATGGGAAAAGACATGGTCAAGACATGGTCAAAGGCAGGTAACCCCACCCAATGATTAATTCCCAGGAAATACTTAGAGCCAAGGTCATTATTGTGGTGAAACCGAAAAATGAAAAATAACTCGTAAGTATCCGTGTGTCTTTTTATGGGTGGCAGAATTTCAGTGGGTGTGTCTGGAGTTTTCTAGGGTACTAATACTTTCAGATTCAGATGCATAAAATTGTTTCCCCTTCCAGAACAGAATATATGCAGTGGCAGCCAGAACTACTTGCTTCAAAGGAAGGTGAAACACCTATCCATGAACCTACTTAATTTAGCTTGTGTCCTGCCAGGCTTACAATGGAGTGCTTTATGAATTTACTGTGAACAAGTTTGTCACCTGGTTTACTTAGAGTTTATGAGTCTGAGAAGAGAGAACTTGAGATTTTTTTTCCCCTCTTAATAGTGAAAGCAAGAATGACTACTTAATGGAGAACAGACTATGATGTGTCAAGTACAGAAAGTTGTGCTGCATTTACTGAAAGCCTACTCTGGATTTCTGCATGGCAGTTGGCGTTGTGAATGAACAGCTATGTCGGTCGCTTACTGGTCATATTCAACAGCTTCCATTGTAAATAGCGGTGTGGATGCAGTAAGCATGGTAGAAATTATCAGATCATTTTTGCATTAAGAGCAATGCTTGATATCTGCAGGTTTAATGTTAAATGAAACTAGGCAGGCCTACTGAAGGAAGCAGGTTGAATTCCAGTTTAGTAGAACCATATGATTTCATTGTATTAAGACTTTTTTCTGCTTCTTTCTCACCACTAGAACTTTTTCAGACATTTGAGAACAAGAGATGCTATTGTAGTAAAATAGGGGAAATGTGTGCGTGTTTGTGGGGAGAAAGAGATTATAAAATCACACTTGCTTTTTTTCTGCTGTTTCTGCTATTAGTGGAATTTATCTAAGAGTAGGTGGCCTGAGTTACAGGCTGTTACAGGTTGCTGAATTTGTTAATCAATCTTATTTTCAGTACGGAATTTATCCTCACATAGGATACGTATGAGTAGATCATACCATTCTCATCTCTTTCTGGGAGTGACTTCAAGTATTAAGTTTTGTATTGATCCTGGCTTTAAAGCTTTGTTACTAAGTTATTAGTGGTAGGAGCAAATAGAATTTTTTTGATTCTCCTGAGAAATGAAACATCTTCCTTTTTTAATACTTCTTCTCTTCCTTTTTAACATAGCTCTACAAAATTTGCTAGACTGTATACCTATAGCAAGTGTTTTGAGATGATCCATTAAGATGTTTTTTACCATCAGACAGGCAGATGTTATACAGCCTAATCTGGTGAATGTTCACATATGCTCTGCAAGGCCAATTTATCACTCCGTGTATGTATTTGCTTTATGCAGTTTATATGAGAAACGGCTTTCTCTAATCCCTGGTGCTCTTAATGCCTTTCACGAGGCCTAAATGGAATATTATAAAAGTTTGAGGGAATATTTTCTGGTTTTATGTTATGGTTCCTGGGTTTTGCAGCTGTCCTCCAGGCTGTGAGCTCAGACCTGCTTACCTTGCTCACAGTAGCTTCATTGAAGTTATCTGACTGCTTATGCAAGGAAAGAGCGGGATTTGGCACAGAGCAAACAAATGACAAGAGTTCAGTAGGAGTAACGTGAGAAATCTTTCCAACAATGTGTAGAGCCTTGCAGAAAGAGAAAGAACGTCCAAAAGTAAGGGACCCATTTAATCTCATTCTGATTAATACTCTTATGTAACTGTTACAGCTTTGTTTTCTCCTTTTTTTTTTTTTTTTCTTTTCAGTCCCACCATCAATCTCTGGCAGCAGTGACATGGTGACAGTGGTGGTTAATAATCTAGTGCGACTAGAGTGTGAAGCAAGAGGCATCCCAGCACCTATTCTGACATGGCTAAAAGATGGTAGCCCTGTTTCCAGCTTTAGCGATGGACTCCAGGTACTGGGATCAAATCCTGCTATCTGTGCTGGTTCCTGTTGTGGTAGGAGACTTTTAAGCCGGTGCAGTTTAATGGAACAGAATAAATTAGAGGATTTGGAATGAAAGTATAAGACCTTTTGCTCTAGGTTATTGGTGCAAGTTTAACTCCAGTAATTACTGTGTGAAGTGGAAGATACAGATATATTGAAATAAGATGGTCCTTTCAACTGATTTCATACTAGGTAAGAGTTTCCATCAACAGATTTTTCACTTAGTGGCAAGAAGAGGAAATTGAACCGTATTCCTGTGCTGAAGAGATCCATAGAACTCAAAATCATGTCATATCTCATTACATAAAATGTTAATTCAGAAAAAAAGACCAACCGCTGATATTAACGAGATATTTCAAAGTTAAAACGAGAGGGCATGGTTGCTTTTTGAAAGCTAATTTTATGACCTCAAAGGAAAGAGGAGAAATTTGTATACTATGGGAACAACTCAGGGCACAGACAAAAGGTGTGACAGAATGTTTGAAACTGCTAAGAGGGAGGAATGTCCAGATCCTGCAAAGACTTGCGAATGCCAGGAGTTCCCTATGGACTTGCATGAAGTTAGACTTCTGCTTTTGCAAGTCTCGATCGAAAGAGAACAACAGAATGCAGGGGAGAGTGTAGGAAGCAGAGAGATGGTGGGAAGCAGTGGCAAAACAAGTATTCAATTTTGAAATGAAACCTAATAATTCTCTCTGCTTGTGTTTTACATGGAGGCGTGTATTCTGAATATGTCATACTTGTATTGCAGGTTCTGTCTGGGGGCCGAGTCTTGGCATTGACTAGCGCTCAGATCAGTGACACAGGAAAATACACTTGTGTTGCAGTCAATGCTGCGGGCGAGAGCCAAAGAGAGATTGATCTCAGAGTTTATGGTGAGATTTTCTGACCAATCTCTGCACTTTTCTGTTTTGATTTTTTTGGTCATGAGAACTGTTCATGGAGCTTTAATTAAACACATTGTGACCCAGACCTTTAGCAACATTGAATAAAAATGGTTCCAACCTGTAATGGAAGGCAAAGTGCTGAGGAGGTGTGCACATGTGAGCAAAAGGATATATATGCACACATGTATTAAAGTATGTAAGTATGTTCTTCTGTGTATCCTTGGAGAAATGTAGCTGCAACAGTGAATGTACAAGTTTAATACATAAAGGCTTATTTATAAACGATAGGAGAAGGTGTATTTTGTGTAAAAAACACGTAGATCCCACAGGCAAAACATATTGTTGGGGCCAGAGCTCAGTTGACTTTATTGAACCAAAACAACTCAATGTGAGTTTGCCATACAGCTCTCCAGTTTCCATTCCGTTCTCAAGCCTTGCTATGCCTGCGTAAATGGTGGTGAGTTTTTCAGTGTTCATGGTGACGCTGTATTGAGCCCAACTGGTCAACTTTGTCTCTTTCAAGAAGCAGGAAATATCTCTTCTGTACTTTGTCAGTTTTTCAAATTATATCAATCAGTTAATTCTGAAATCTTTTTGTCTGAACTCATGTAAGTTAATCCTTCCTTCTGATTTCTTGTAACTTGTATGAGCTTTATCCTGATTTTTTGTAACTTGTATAAGATACCTTTTCACTTTGCATTCTTAGAGATCATTGGTGATGTGCAGATACCAAAGAGCATGACATACTGCCAGGAGGAATGCCAGGGAGTTTGAGTGTAACAAGTTTTAATTTTCCCCGGACAGCTCAGTGGAATGAGGATGAACAATGATTTGCCATTTGTTTTAGAAATTTTATGGTACCAGATGCGGAGAGAGGGGTTTGGAATTGAAGAACCTTTGTGGTTTTGCTTCTGCTTTCAGTAGGTCAATGGAGAGAGAACTGTTCTGGGTCTGCCAATCTGTAGCTTTATGGCAATGGTAAGCAGAAGTCTGGAAAATCTTGCAAGAGAAGTTGGAAGTTTGGATGTTTTCTAAGGTGAATAGGGACAGCTGGCCAGGTTATTTGGTTTTAAGTTTGGCATTCAGAATTGACTTCTTTGCAAATGCAGTGTGGTTAGGATACTCACAAGTGACTTGAGTCCTGGCTGCTTTTGTGTCTGCAAGGGGCAGTTCAGAGAGTCAAGACTCTGTTGGCAAGCAAGCTCAAGGTTAATGGGCTGGAACATTTGCTGTCTGGAGCAAGGAATATCAAGGTCCCTTTTGGAGTTTGAGGACAGGCATGCATGTATACGTAACCACACAAGTGGCATGGATATATTGATTGTTTCTCTTGTTTTCTGGAATCTCTGTCCATTTTAACTAGATGAAATGAAAAGAGTGAGGAACCGTATGTTTAAAATTACTGTTGTATTAGAAGCTGGCCAGAGTTGAGCTCAGCTGCAGGGCCATCTTGAGTGAGGCTGTCACCAAAAAGTACTATTACTCTTAGGACTTGCCTTATATGGGTAATCTAATTAAGAAGTCACAGGAGGAAAATAATTTGGAGTGCAGTTGGAGTGGAGATGTTTAGAAATGTGTGGTGCTCTGAGCCAGTCTAGGAGTTGGAACAATCTGGGTAACATAATGAGCAATTTTAAACCCTGTTCCTTCAGAAACAAATACTTTAGTGTCTGTCTCTGTTTCATAAACTCAGCTTCCTTTTGAACACATTGCAATTCATTTAGCTGAGAGGAAAAGTTATTGGTGGAAAAGTATTTGGAAATAATTTTGCCTTCTGCAGTAATGGATCAGCTTCCAATTTGCAGTTCCACAACACTTGTAAAGAATCTGGGCCTTTGTGAATTCTACAAAGAAAGTAAGATAAACAGATTTATTTTTTTTTTTCAGTTACTATATTTCTTATCCACCGAGACCAGACTTTTCCCTAAATTATTTCCAAACTGTGAAATCAGCTGCTCTGCTTAATAATTCCTGTGCAAGAAAAACAAAGCTTTATTGTTAATGTTATTTTTCAGAACATCTTGAGAACTGTATCGCTGGTTTATTGAGTACCACTTTGGGACATTTTATAATCTCGTGTGTGCTAATTAATTTAGTATCTGTTTGTTCAGAGTGTGAAGCCCAGAATATTTCTCACAGGCAGTCCCACTGCTTCCCTTCTTCTTACCTCAATATTTTGTGCAATCAGACATGCAATTTCTGGAGTAATGGATTGCAAATCTAAAAAGCGAAGGGAATGCGACAATAAAGGTTCTTGTGTTTGACCACGGTCCACTTTTTTTGGGCAGACTGAATAGTCTTAGTACACAACAAGCAAAAAATCCCACTGGATACATGTAAACCAGACAAAGTAAATCTTGCTAGGAGAGTTTTGATCTTGTAAATCTTTTAATTGCAGATCTAATGTTGCATGAATGTCAAGAATTTACAATGAACATGCTTTACGTTTTTAAATGACAACAAAGGAAAGGGAATCCCTATGGGTTGTTTTAAGGGTTTAAGAACATGTATGCCATTAAGGGCATGAATGGGAATTCTCTTCAGGATTGTGCTTGAGCAGCCCAGTAAATCACTTCTGCTCTCTGCGGTTTGCTATAGTTACCTGTGTTAATGATGCAGATGGAAGGACCTGACTTGCCGTGGTCTGCATGATGAACGTGTCCAAGTTCTGTCCCACTGCCTCTGATCTAGGAGAGGGAGCCTCTGGTAGAGAGCTGGTGGTAAGCAGCAGCAGCAGTGCAGGGCACGATAGCCTCTTGCCATTTTCCAAGCCAGCCTGTGTCTGCCACTGAAATACTTTAAAACTCTTAATGTGGCAACGTTCTGTCAACAACTCAAAGCTGCCTGAAGAGTCTCAGAAAACTTCCTCCGACCGACGGTACAGCGTGCCGTTACCAAAGGACACTCAGTTTGATCATGAAGACTGTTACAAAACCATAGATGGTAAACGGTTTTCGGTGTTTAATCTTCTAATTTAAAGCTCATCTTGTGAATCTAATATTTCCTCTGTGTTCTTTTGGACTCCAGCAGTAAACACTTACCCCATGGAAAATTGCTGACTTGCTGTGTTCCAAGGTTTAGTTCTCAGTTGCCTTCTCAATTGCTTTGTTTTTCTGACTGTGGAAACACAAATAATTTTAAAAATAGTGGCAAAAAATGCGTTTTCTTAAATCTTGACACTGTTGAAGAACAGCTAATGAGTTTCAATGTAAATGTCCAGAAACATTTTTCTTTTGTTCTACGTAGAAAACTTTCATTCCAAAAGCTGATTTTTCTACCTTATAATTTGGAAATGATAGTGTAATAATAAGGTTATCAGTGAAACTGGAGTAGGAATCTAAATATAGTGCTCAGTGCCAACAATTGCAATAACTAGCTAGCAGATACCACACAAAACAGGTAGACAATAAAGTAATTGTAAATTATGACTTGATGATTAAGTCCTTAACCCACTCACTTGGCTGCAACCATGTAAGTTCTCATTCTGTCTTCTGTATTTGACCATCTCTGGACAAAATTCTTCTTAAAAGTCAGAGTTCTCCTTAAAGCCAAGTATCTGTCTTGACACTATCTGGAACAGTTTAAGACATTTTCATCTTCTGGGTCTGATTATTATCTTGTGAGCCTTTTCACTCATCAGCTCTTTTTCTTTCTAGCAGGTTTTCCCCATTCTTTATATACTGGTGATTTTCCTTTCTAGCTGTATTTCAAGTATTTTTTTGCTAGTCTTGACTTATCTGCATGGTTTCTCTGTAGCTGATAGTTCACTAGCATGTATCTTATGTAGAGGATATTCTGTAAATAACAAAAATTACTCCGGTGCTTTTTGCGATATAAAGGAAACTTAAGTTGTGTGTTAGAAAGGTAGTAACTGTCACTTTTGTTTTGTTAAGTGAAGCCTGTTAACTCCACAGTGTGTTTACTCTGGGAAGTCTGCAGTGCCCAAAGGTCCTTTGTTTTGTTTTGTTTTGTTCCTGTAGTTCCACCAAACATCATGGGAGAGGAACAAAATGTCTCGGTGCTCATCAGCCAAGCAGTGGAGCTGCTCTGCCAAAGCAATGCTATCCCCCTGCCCGTGCTGACGTGGCTCAAAGACGGACGACCCTTGCTGAAGAAGCCAGGTCTTAGCATCTCTGAAGATGGAAGTGTACTGAAGGTAAACTGGGCAATCGGGCTCCGCTGGCGATTGCTTTCTGGGGAGCATAACCACCATGAAGGCGTGAAATGCCCATTACAGACTGGATAGCGTTAGGCCCTCTGGTGCAACAGAGTGTAGTGGGTGAGGAGGGAGGTCGGTGATCCACACCTGGATGTTTGTGTATAGATTTTGCAGAAGTGGTACTGTATTATTAATAATTTAGGGAGACAGTTGTAAAAATAAAAATTGAAACCTGAGCAACCTCTCCCTGCAAGTTTCATGTATAACAACGTAAGAAGAAGAAATCCAGTTTTCATTTTCTTCCTAGATTGAAGGAGCTCAAGTACAGGACACTGGCCGTTACACTTGCGAAGCGACAAATGTTGCTGGGAAAACTGAAAAGAACTATAATGTCAATATTTGGGGTAAGATTTATTAAGCTTATTCCAGGAATGGGAACGGAGCTCAGAGCGAAATTATGATGTGACACTGAAATCCTCTGTAGTTCATAAACATTTAATAGCTGAGGTTCACACAGGGAGATGTTATTATATTTGCTGTAGCTTAACAGTCCCAAGAAAGTGCACGCATTTTTCAAATTGCTTTGGCTTGGTTCTAAATTAATACCAGCTACTTTGTAGGCCTTTGTCAGGCTCGGTTTGCATGCGTGGTAGCAGTTTAGAGCTATAACTAACTGCTTTTGTATCCATAGCTCCTATTTGTGCACTCCAATGCCATTAAAAGTAACCACTTTTTAAAATGCTGAAGCATGGAAATTCAAATGAATAAAAGCTGGTTTACCTAGCTTTATATGATCTACAAAGTTATCAGTGCTGAATCGTAAAAATAGCTTTAGTAAAATTTTTCTATGGCTAGATGATGAATATGGCTTAGGACATTTATTTTAATAATTGATTTTGAGTGTTTTTTCTGCACCATCATTTTCTCCCCATATGCGAATTGAAATGTGCCTTCTTTTGCTCTTACAAATTAATTTCTTGCTTTGAAATCACAAGACTAGAATTATCTAGCAGGGTTTGTAAAGGTAAAACTACAATTTTTAGTACAGAATTCTGTCATCATTTATTAAAAAGAAACATTCCTGATATTTAAATTAGAGGTGGATATTGTAGTACCATGCAATTTTCCTGTGCTAACGCATATACCCATTTACTGTGCATGTCATCTTCAGCTCTCATCTCTCCCTCCCCAGACTTGTAAGATTTGTGGTGTTGCAGAGGACTTTTGCTGCTGGAGGGATATAGATTTGTTCTTTTGTGCAGCGAGAGCGTTGCAGTAGGATTTTGCGAGGAGGGATAATTCTTTGGTAGTTAGCAGCTTTGATGGAATAAACTTAATAGAAACCAAAAATTGCCTGTGAAAGTCATCTGTGGATGACTGTTTAGAATTAGAGTCTTTGTTTACACCCAGGGACCAAAAGTCCTGCTTGCCATATTTTTAAGTTTTAAATCCAGAAAATGTATCCTTCTGAGGATTGGTGAGATCCCGAGAGCTAACTCTGGTTCCAAGAGCCAGCCCATGTGTTAAATGTAAGATGTGCCTCTGTCAAGAATAGCACAAACTTTTTGACTAGAAGCAGGAGAAATAAAAGGTTGAAGCCTGTACAGTACAATAAAGCCCTTTGCAGTCAGCCGTTCCGCAACCCATACATCTGGTTGCTGCTAAATAAAGAGTTTGAAGTGTCGGTCCAACAGGAGAAGCTGTCTACTGTCATGTGGATTAAAAATACGCTGGATAAATTATTTACTAATGAGATTTTATTTGCCAGTTTCAGCCTACATTCTCCTCTACTTTTTTTGGTCTTTACCTATGTTATTTTCCTCTGATGAAAATGATTCCCTGATTTCAAGAAGGCAATTATGCCTTCCCTAGTGATTGAACTGGCGTTCTTTAAGACTTTGAGAATCAGAGTGAAAACAGTGGTCCCTTTTGTCTGCAACTGGTTTACAGTTCCAGAGCTCTAGAGCAGAGCTGGCCCTCTGCTACCGCAGGACAATCAAAGGGATGGGGTCCTTACCGTTGGATGTGGCAGCCAGTGTGTTGATGCAGGAAAAATTCAAAGGAAAAAAGGCTGAATTTTAAAAGTCACTTTCCACCTAACGATAATATCTATAGGTTTATTAGCTAAGACCATGAATGAGGCGGGCTCTTAGAGCTGGAGTCAGTTTACATAATTCACGGAAACAGCTTTGTTCTGCGAAGTCCATTCAAAAGTCATCCAGAAATAGAGCCTATGCATGCACCAGACCTCAGAGGCTGGAAGGATAGGTGCACTCATTCGCAAGTATGTTATTCCCTACCCAGGGTCTGGTTTGCGTTGTCAGCAAAAGAATACAATCCTTGTAATTGCTTCAGAGCATAATGGGTCAAATTTGTATGAGGGTCATTTGGGTCTTATTGTTGGCTGATAATGTTTTGTTTCAAATGCTGCAATTATTTGGCCTTTCTTTTCAGTGTCACCAAATATTTATGGCTCAGATGACATCTCTCAACTGACAGTAACTGAAGGGAGCTTGGTAAGCCTGATATGTGAGTCTAGTGGCATCCCACCACCCAGTCTTACCTGGAAAAAAAACGGTGCGTAACTGTCCATTGTCTGTTTTATAAAGCAAATGTGATAATTCTGACCTGACAGTTTTTCTTCTTTTCTGTAAACATTTTAGATGGTGCATTTTGAGGAGTTCAAGCACACAGATTTCTAAACAGTCCTAATACTGAGTAAAATAAACTACAGTAGTAGATTATTCCCTTCTTTCTAACTCACCTCTGCTTGGATTAGGTGTCATTATTCCTAAAGCTGTACAAGAGAAGCACAGTCCAAAGATTCCTGAGCTGACTTAAAAATGGACTGTGAAGCATTTAACCTCTCTCAATATGCTTATTTACCACGGTGCAGCAAGACAACATCAAGACTTATTTGTGGGATCCCAGCCAGCAGGGATTTCTGAAATCCTGTGGTGTTGAGTTGAGGGTCTCTCCCCTGTGATCCACTGCGTAACATAGATGTGTTGTCTGAGTTATTCTCAAATTTGCAGATGTGGCATATTGCCAAGTGATGAAAATGCATCTAGTTGTAGTAATTGCTTTTGGGATTTACTGAACCTTTCTCTCATCCCGTCTTAATATTTAAGAGTAGTCTGCACACCTTTTTGCTTTAGGGGTTAAAATAACATTGACAAACACCTTCTTAGGAATCAGTAGGCAAAAACTGGTATTTTAGCACCTTCTTTTAAGCTTGGGCACTGTTGGAGACAGAATATTAGACAAAATAAGATGTTGAACTCTTCCAGTGTGGTAATTCTTGTGTTACTAATCAATCACCTATTCATCTGTGTTTTTCTAGATGGCACAATTCAGTGTGGTATGTGCCTACCTTAATTAATTTTGACTTGTGGAAAAAGCAGATTTGAATTCCAAAAGACTTTTTCTAATGCATGAAATTTTCAGAGAAAATGAAGCTTATGAAGTTCTTTTTAAACCCTGTCTCTTGGAATCCAAAAAGTCATTGTATGACACTTAAATGGCAGAAAGGAAACTTAAAGCCGTCGGAAAGTCTAGAAAGACAGTTAGAAATGAGTACAGTTTTGAATGTTACTCGAGAGCCAGATTTTTCATCATGTTTGACATTTGATGCACTTTTTCATAGAGAGGATTCTAAATGCACAAGTGGGAAATGAAAATTCAGCTTGTAAGAATTATCAGTGGCCGCTGTATTCCTTCTGTCACAAAGCCTGCCTGTAAAGATGAAGATAGTTGCCTACTCTGAGGTCTCCAAGATTGAAAATTTTACTCAGAGAAAGTAATATTATTCTGCTGTCACGTTTCTGCTGAGGATTTCCTGGGCAGAAGTCTAGGCACATATGCTGTGTGACACACAATACACAGATGATCCGCCTGGGAAAACTAAATGACATGTTTCTAAGCACTGACTCTGTTGGGTGAGACGATTATATACTGGACAATGAGTTGGATTTTACTGAAAGTGTTGAATTTGCTGTTCAGTGGAAGTATCCGGAACTTTCTGGATGGATGCGAGTGTGGTGAGAGTTATTGTGCTTTAGCTCAGGTTGCTGTATGTCGTGAAGTCAGCAATTAACATGGGAAGTCCCCAGAACCTGCTTATGTGAAGTTTCTGATGTCTGGGAAAACTCTGATAGAATGGTTCTAAAATGGACAATTGTGCAGCTTAGTAATTTTTTTAATGAGCCAGTGGACTTCACACCATGTGAGCAAGCTTGTTACCATTTTCTGTGTTTTTATCTGAAAGAATGTCTCTTGCAGGCTCTCCACTGGTGGCTGACCTTTCGGGAAGGGTGCGGATATTATCTGGAGGCAGACAGCTACAAATTTCAATTGCTGAAAAGTCTGATGCTGCATCTTACACTTGTACTGCTTCAAATGTAGCTGGAAGTACAAAGAAAGAATACAGGTTGCAAGTATACAGTAAGTTACTGTGAAACATTCTGTTCATAGTTTACCAGTTCTGCAATAGAGTTACGTTATGAAGGTGGTGTCAGTACAGTAAAGTTAAGCTGCAAGATTTTCAGAGTAATGTCTATCTATAGGACAATTTAAGGTTACTCCGTGGAAAATGGTAAGTCATTAGAATTCCAGCAGTTTGGAGTCGGAGCTTGACCAAGACATTGCATATACCTGTTGAAAGTGCATTTGACCCCAGATGATTACAGGGTTATAACCCCATGAGGTAGTGTAATGTTTCTTGTCACCAAACTATAGCAGTGATGACAAGTAATTGAACTTAGATTTCCCTTAGAATTTGCTGCTACTTCTTTATTTCGGTCAGGAATAAAAGCAGGTATTTTTAAAGAATCCCATGAAAGAGAAAATCTTCAAAAATCTGGAGAGATTGACAACATTTGGAGCAGTCTTTTTTTAATTTAATTTTTTCTCCTGTTTGAGTTTTAAAAATTGCCTGTAAGTTACATTTTAAAAAACATTTTTACTTTATGGAGTGGAGGGTGAGGAGACGAGATTACTCATGTCTTCTCAGTCCTGTGGAAAATGCTGTGATTTGCAGAGTGCCCCTAACTGATTTGCCAGCAGTAACCTGCAATAACTGGTCTTTACTAAAATGCTGATCTGGCAAACTTGATTGTTGTTCTGTTCAGAAGCAGGTAAAAATCCTGAAATGTAGCTTGCGGTTGACTTCTGTATTCTGTTTCTTTTTCTTTTGTAGTTCGGCCAACTATATTAAATAGTGGTAGCCACCCATCAGAAGTTGTTGTCACCCAAGGAAATGAAATTTCCTTGGAGTGCAAGGTACAGGGCATTCCAGAACCAGCAATAACGTGGATGAAGGACGGCCGTCCGCTGGTCAGTGGAAGGGACTTAGCGATACTTCATGATGGTCGCTTTCTTCAACTGAAAAACGCCCAGGTGTCAGACACTGGCCGCTATGTCTGTGTTGCTGCCAATGCGGCAGGGCTGTCTGACAGAAAATACGATTTAAATGTTCATGGTAAGTATGTGCAAAATGGGACAGGCAGAACAGAAACAAATTAGACCTTTAAGTTCACCAAAGGACATCCAAGAAATAGGTGTGTGGCCAAGTGCACCACCTGTACCTATTGCAGGCTTTACATGTGATGCGGTTTCAGTTACAGATCAGTCATGCAGTTTCAGTTATGAAAATCCAAATCCAATTTTATAACTCCTGAATATTTTAAAATCTTACCTCTGTCCTTGTTAATATCGATCCACTCCCAGTTGTTCCATCTCCTGAGAGGAGAAAACCATGCTGTGGTATAATTTTATACAATGTTGGAGGGAGCGTCATGGTGGGAAATCTTCTATTGTGGGAGATAGAAACAAGGTTTAACCGACAGCGCCCTGCTAGTGGCCACTGCCAGGGGAGCGTTACCTGAGCATAGTCAGTATCTCAAGTGCCTAATTGTCAGGTTCTCTCATTTTACGCAATCAGAAGAATTTAAAGATGGTACCTCCAACTATAATTCTTCTCCATAATCTGACTTGATAGAATTGATGGGAACATCACGTTATTTTACAGCCGCTGTAATTCTTTTACATATGATTTTTTTTATGCTTCACTGAACACAGAATATTCATGTTTTACTGTGAAAGTAAATACAGGAATTATTATTGAAAATGAGAGGCCTAAATTATTTACCAGTTTTATTTATCTATTTTTTTTATTTGGACTATTTGCTGTACTGTATTATCAAACTTCTGGGTAGTAAAAAGAAACTAAATGTCCTCAAGCTACTCAGGGTGCTGAAGGATGTTGGTCAGTTCTTGACCCTAGGCTCTATGTTCTAAAGTATGAAAGGCAGAACTGCTTCCAAAGAAGGAATATTCTTATCCCTAGCAAAGAAAAGCTAAAAATAAATTTGTGGTAGTTATTTTAATGGTGAATTGTTCTTTCCATTAGAAAAAGTACGTAATTCTGTCAGTGTTAGAATTTTCCCTAGTGTTTCATTAGATACTGGAAGTTAAAATTAGCATAGAATGGACAGAACTGCTATAAACTGTTGTTCGCTAGGGATCTTAAGCCATAAAATAAAGGTAATAGAACTGATAGACTTTAATTCTAATATTTCCATGCAGTTGCGCAGTAAGAAATTGTCATTACTATGTAGTATTAAATGTCTCCGTTTTGTAGCTCTTCACTTGCCAAGCTTATCTTAGCTTCAGTGAATTATTATTTGGGTGACAGAATGTTTTAATTTCTATTTGTTCTGAAGTACAGCTTTTCTTTACTCTTGTTCTGTAGTTCCCCCAAGTATCGCTGGTGACCTGCAGATACCGGAAAACATCAGCATTGTGGAGAAGAATCCCGTCTCTCTGGTTTGTGAAGCTTCAGGAATTCCCTTGCCATCAATAACATGGCTCAAGTATGGATGGCCTGTCACTGTGAACAACTCAATGCGAATCCTCTCAGGTAAAACAACTGTAGTTATTAAAAGGGAGGGATGGGAGTGAAGGGCCCTCTGCATCTATAGAGCAGGTATTTCACATGAAATTGTGCCAGGGGAGGTTCAGGCTGGATATTAGGAAGAACTTCTTCACTGTTAGGGCTCCCCAGGGAGGTGGTGGAGTCACCATCCCTGGAGGTGTTCAAAAAACGTTTAGATGTGGCGCTTCGAGACATGGTTTAGTGGGTTTAGCGGGCATGGTGGCATCGAGTATATAGTTGGACTTGATGATCTTTGAGGTCTCTTCCAACCATTATGATTCTATGATTCTATGAAAGCAGATTTGGTTTAATAATCTGTAAAGACAAGGAGAGAAGAGAAACTGTTATTCAGTGCCAAGCTTTTCAGTGAATGGGGTCAGATTGGCTGGAGTGCCTGGTGAATAGCTAACGGAAACATTTAAAGTTGTTACCAACCTTTATGCGTATGGGTCAAAGGCATGGTAACTGCTTCGTCTGTGACACGGATTAAGCCGTAATTCTGGCTGTTAGTGTGTGTTAGTCCAATGCTTATTTCCAGAAATATGTCAGGTGGTAACATCTTGCTTTGTCAGTGCCAATATGTAAAGTGCATTAGCTCTCTCAGTTGATTAATTTTCTCTGTCTCTTCCTAGTTATTTTACCTTTTAAAGAGGAAAAATCTTTGAGAGAATGAATGCAAATGACAATAAACAAAACACATCTTTCCTTTCTGTGGGCCTGTGTATAAAACCAAAGGGAAACCTGTTCATGAGCCTCAGAAATTAGTGCATGTAAATACTTCCTGGTCTTGCAGCTAACTGAATCTGATCTTCAGAATATCATCTAATAAAAGCTGGAATTAGGTCATCAAAGATAGCACAGAACGCTGCTTTAGCAAGGTGACTAGTGGAAGGGATCTGGAGAAACTTACAATAGGCAAGTGGAGAAAAAGAGCCAATTCATCGGGGATCTTGATTTTTCAAGCTGGAATAACCTATGAAGAACTAATTCAGATGCCTTTTTATGACAGTAGTAATTGAGAGAGACACATGTCCAATATAGGAGGGGCTCAGTACCTGTTCCTATAAACCATCTTCCTGCAATACCGTAGGGAAGTGAGAGTACTTGACTGGCAGCTGCAGCGATGTTAAAGCTTTGTGTTTACAATAGGAAATTGAGTTAGCAGCCCTGGAGATTGCAAACAGAAAATGTGTACCAAGTGGGCAATACCTTCTGCATTGACTTCTTGCGTCTGGGGATCAGCTTTGTGGAGTGCGTAGAAGTATTTAAGTATCTGGTTACAACTGAGATGTTTCTTTGATCTTGGGTTTGCCACTCGCAGCTAGAAATCTCATGAAAATACATTTTGATGAAGTTTCTAATACCGTGACATAGCCTCCATGCAAAGCCAAGCCATCCTACACCATGAACAAACACAAGAAAACTATCACACAGGTAAAGGAACTGGAAGGTGTTTAGAACCTCAACCAAGACTGGATTTGAAACTGAACTGTTTCAGGGCTTTTTTCATCAGTGTAGCTTTTAACATTACAAGTAGTCCTGTCTTCTGCTTTCCCATTTTTACGTATGGTGCATGGAAAAAGGAGTGGGTGTCTGTTATCCAGTATAAATCTGACTCTCTGAGTTGGTATGCATTCCTTTTCATTCGAAGTTGCCATCAACAAAAATAATGTGTTCTAGGCTTGATTGTTTCTGTTCTTTCTGTTGATTTCTGCACCCACACTAATATCACCATCCCAATTGCAGAGTCAGGAAAGATGAGAGACAAAAAGATGTTTATTGTCTCTGAATGTTAGCTCAGTGGGAGTAGGGAAACAGGCCAGAACTCGGTGCTTTGTTTTCCAGCAAACTTTGTGGTTTTGTGCAGTTCTTCAGAAAACTACATGTTGTGGTAGGGAACTGTAACCAATATGGCATTTGGAACTTTATTTGTGCTTGTACAGCTGTAAATAAACAAAAACAACAGGAAAAAAATCCCCCTCTTCAACTAATTTAGGAGGTAAAATACTGTGCCAAAACAAGATTTTGGTTCTGTTGATTGAAAACATACTTGGCATTGCAGATGATTTAAATGTGTGGACACACTGCTGGCAACTTTTAATCTGTTAATTCAGATACTATGCTGATGTTTCCTTTTAATGATGCTTCCTACATGTCCTTTAGAAAAGAAAGAAGAAAATTCCCCCATACCATATCTGCTTTCTTTGCAGACCACGCACTAAGCTGCATACTAGCTTTAGGAAGGAGAAAAACTTTTACTGAGTTTTAGCTAAATGTAGAAAATCATATCCTGCCTCAGCCCTGGAGCCCTGGGTATGCTACGGTATGTGATACCAGAGAAAGTTAGTGTCTCCTGCAGGCAGGTATCTGCTTCGTTTTGCTTCTTGTATGGTTTGTTCACGGTGTGGATGGGAGAAGGGACGAGGGTGACATGAGGCTGCAAGGACTGAGTCTTCCTCAGTCTCACCGTACTCCCTCCAGCAGGCAGAATTCCTTGGGTAGAGGCACATCCATGAACCAGGTCAGCAGTTTCTTCCTTCAAAGTACATGACCAGGAACAGGAATTTCTGAGATGTATCTCAACAATGAGACCCTCTGGATATGCGCAGGCAGGAGGTGCGCAGTTCAGAGGGGACGGACTGTGTGGTAATGATTGCTAATGTGAGAGCTGCTAATGAGAAACTGGAAAAAGCTGAAGGATGGCCACCACATTTGTTTTCACACTTAAATGCTCACTGATGTTTGTTTTGCTGTTCCTCTGCCAAAAAGGAAGCAAAACGAAGTCACTGTGCTGTGACAAAATGGGGTTATTCTTGGTCCTTTGGTCAAACACACTTGCAAATCTTCCTCCTTTAAACTAGCATGCCTCTGCAAATGTGTTCTGACAACTGCTCTGCTATAGTGGTAAGAGAAATCTGTTCTTTTAAAACATTACATGTAAACCAGTACTGTTGTCAGCTGTTTTTATTGTTGACAGCACAATCAATACAAATGCTAGAAGAGAAGAATGGAATTTTATTCCCTATCTATACATGTGAAAATATCTTTAAGGACTGTTTGTATGCGTTTATAAAAATAAACTTATTTTTATGTGTACACATGCTCACCCCCTCCTCTGACGAGACTTGATTATTTTTCCTGTACAGTCATCTAGATTCTCAGTATAGCAAAGTACTCATGTGAATGAAAATCCTGCCATCTGAGACACTGTATTCTGTCAAAATTTCCTGCAGAGAAGTACATGCACAAATCTTGCCTATTGCAAACATGGTGTTCCTGCCACATCCCAAGTGTCTGTGCTGATCGATGAATTATGTGTGTGCTGTACCCCTGCATGTAGTTGGAGTGCCCTGCATGGAGCAGGTTCGATTTGCTCTGCACAAACTCTTACAGATGTGGCTTGAAGTTTTCAGTGATTGTTCCAGTTGGTTTCTGACTTCCTCTAGAAATTGTCAGAAAATGTCTGAATGCCTCAAAGTTCACTTAAATGTAATTTCTGGAGAGGGAGGAAAGGAAAAAAAAAAAAAAAAAGATAGATGTCCGGGTAGTTTGGAAGTTACTGACTAGAATGAATAGTATGATCAGTATTAAGCACAGATCTAAAAGCACTGAGGAGCTGAAGGCCTGAGCAGACGTACAGAAATGATGGGAGTAGGAGTAAGGTCAGTCACTTTCTCTTGCTGTTTCTTCAACAAAACAAAGCACGTTAAAAAAATAGACCACACTAAAAAAAATTTACAGCTGTAAATTTAACCAAACCATAAAAGACCCCTTAAGCGTTAGCACAGATGATTTGGGAGCATGTTGGTTGGAGCAGAACTTTAATGATTGTAGGTTTTTTGGCTTTCTCCTCAGGGGGCAGAACGCTGCGTTTGACTCACACGAGTGTAGCGGATGAAGGTCGATATACTTGTGTAGTGACCAATGCTGCAGGAGAAGTGAGGAAGGATTTTGACCTTTCTGTTCTAGGTAAGTACGTGATAGTTTTTGTTACAATAGAAGAAGATGAGAGGGGGTCTACTGTATACTTTACTGGTATTTTAATAAAAAAAAAAAAATTATGCCAAAAGAGATATCGTTAGGGAAAAAAAAAAAGTTAATTTGATAACACGGTCAGCAAAATCAGGTTTTAAAGAGCAGTTACTTCTACATGTGAATTTGCTGTTTGTTTAGTTTTTTAAATGAAGATTCTTCAGGCATAATTTTGGAATAACTATCAGCTGCTTCTGTTTTGTGGTTTGTTTGTTCCTTTTCTGAAAAGGAACTATGTCAGTATAACTGACTTAGCTAGGTTGTTATTCCAGTTGGATAGAAGTCTGGGAGATACCCACAGCTGGACTCCCATCCTCTCTTCTGTTTCTTGTTGCTCATAGCTTCACTCTCCCTGGGGTGTGATGAACAAGGTGAGTCAGTTTATAGGTGATCTGGAAAGGTGGGGGTTTGGTGTTTTCCTGCCCAGGTTAGTTTTCAGGCACATCAGTTCCCTGATGGTTCACCATACTGCCTAGACATGCCAATATTGGTGAAAGGAAGATGACAAGAGTGAGTGGTCAGGGCACTAGTGCTATTTCTTTTGGCACCGGCCTGAGTTTAAGCTGGTTTAAGTCAAAAGAAAACTACGACCCCAGGAAACCATATGATATTCATGTGAATCTGTTGCATCTAATGCTCAGATGTGGAAAGCTGCAACCCCATATGAAAATACTCATGAGTTAAAACCAGCATGACTGTGTGCACTGGTTATGATATGTATAGCTGAGCGGCATGATGGTAATAATCTATTGTAACAAAGATGTGAAGGCAGAGCCATGACTGACAGGGAAATTAAACACTGGCACTGGAATTGGTTTTGCAAAATAGAGATCTCTGATCCAGTGGAAACCTTCAGTCAGTAGAGCCTTTGGCATTGTAAAGGATATAAACCAAGTGTGGTAGTGGGTGATCCTGCTAACGTATTTAGACAAGGACTGGTACAGCAGGCTCTTTAGATGGCTATGGAATCATTAACGTGTAATTTTGTCACGTTACTTATTTCTAAAAACCACTATTTTTCCCAGAAAATACTGCTTTTTGGTTTAGTAACTAATTGCTATTTTTATCAATAATCACCAGGCCTGATGCAGGTTGTCTTACAACATTACTGTATATAATTTTCCTGTACATTTCTTTTCTCTAAGGTGCTGAGCACTATCAGCTTCCCTTGCCTTCAGCTGACTTACACATATTCAGCCTGTAAATGATAACTCGCATTCATGTCAGTTCATGTTTATTTGATGAGCTCATGGAAGTGTAATCTGGTAGAATGGAATAGATGGATAAACACTGAAAAGTATTCATTGTTTTACTGTTTTCTTTGGAGGGTTTTAGTAGCAGGGTGTTCTTGAGGGTTCTGGGAATCTATTGCATAGGCTTTGTTTGTCTTGAAGAAAAATGCTCAGTGAAGCTGATTTCAAGTGGCCTAAGTGGAAAATTCTATTGTTCATTCTTCTCTTCCCTCTCCCTAGTAATTTGTCATTCAAGAGGAAAGTTACTGGAATGTGGCCTGATAGCGACACGGAATATTCACCAACTCACTGTAAATAGGAATTGTACAGAGATACACCAGTGTTTCTCTGAATTGTTGTAGGAGGTGCAACAGGCGAGCCAGTTTGCACGGAGAGCTTGGTGTAATAAGCATAATATTTCTATATTTACAAAATGTTTGGTATGGCTTTGTTGTATTTCTGAAATTAATATGTGTTGACATCTTACTGTATTATTTTGGGGCCAAAGCGATGAGTTGCTCTGTTTATAAAGAGTAACTTTTGGCCTGACTTAAAAGTCCTGAACTTTATGAATTTAGGTTATATTTTCCCCCATCTAATTCCTTCACTAGTTGATGTGTCTTTGTCTTGTTGATGTGAGTGCCCGTACTGGCCACATCTTCCTGCATGCTAAATTCTACTAACGTGCATCTCACCATGTGGCCTGTTCAGAGGCCAACTTTTAGCCACGCTGAAGTAATACTTTGCCATTCTAGTCAAGTGAGATGCAAACCTCTTTCAAATTTTTTTTTTCTTCACCCTAGTTTGTACCCTTCATTAGTATCAAAAATCTGGTGTTACATTATTTTTCTCGGTTGGCAATGAATTCTGAATATTACCTTGGTTCTTGTATTTATAAAACTTTAGCTTCCAACTCAGTGGTAGATCACAAATAAGATGCTGAATGTATTTTAATTTCTGTCTCTTTAGGTCTTTTATCTGGGCTGAAAGTTTCCATTTTGTAGGATTATTAAAGTGTAGTATCTGGCTCCCTAGTCCAGCATTTTTGTTACAAAACTTTCCAAAATCTCGTGGAGATTGGGCTTACTTTCTTATAAGTGTAGACCTTTTCAACCTGTTACACTCCATGCCTACTTTGATTTGTAGTACCATTTTCCTTTGGCCTGAATCTACAAATGCCTCTACTTTGAAAGAAATACTTGATCAGAGCTCTTCACCACCACAGCTACTCACCCACACGTTCATAATCTGGCCTCCCTCATCCAAAAGCACCTGAATCCATGCAGTCCTGTTGACCAAGATTATTTAGAAACATGTTATCAAGTGGTCAGCAATACAGTAAGAGTTTCCTTGCATTGAGCTGGCTATTTGGGGGATGGGTAGATGTTTTAAAGGGTATGGTCTTCTATTTCCCTAGAGAAATATAGTTTGTACTGCAGCAAGATGCCTTTAGACGTATATAGTTCGTTACCTACCTGTATGGTATTAACTGTGTTTGCATAAAACACATGTATGCCTTTATACTGCCCCCACTTGTGGTAATCTGTTGTATTCCTTTGAGCATGCTGGTAAGGAAAAAAGAAACCTCACATGATATATACATAGAGAAGCTGACTGTTTTGTGTTGTGTTTCTTTTTTTTTTTTAATAAATCAAGACTTTCCCTAGAGTTCTAGATAGATGCTGTTGGAAATTACTGTTGGAATTAATTAATTAACAGAATTGAATCTGTTCAATTACTGTTGGAAAATAAACAACTCTTAAACTTAAGCACAGGTTTTGACCAAATAAATCACTTGCTGCTTAATAGGGGTGACAGACTTGTTTACAAACTTATAAAACCTGATGGTGCATCAAATCAAATGTGGCCCCGCTAACAAGTGCCCATCACCATTGCCCTACTAACTATACTCAGAGATGTTGCCCTACACACCATACTTTGCAGCGCCCTGAGTATCTCTCTAGCTCTGAAGGCGAAGTGAGGTGAGTACTTTATGGGTCTGTGGTCCTCTCTTGCCCTTTGCGTGGACTTGTATGGTTAAGGGGTGCAGAACAGAGTGCGTATCTGTTATCCCGGCAGGTTAGCTCTACAGTGTCTCGCATCTGGATCTGTTTCTGGTAGATCTGAGCCAGTCATCGATTCATGAGATTAAGGGAAGCATATGCTGAGATACAGCCTGAGCGTGTCTTTGTTGTGTTTAAATTGGATGCAAGCTCCCCAGGGAGGTGGTGGAGTCACCATCCCTGAGGTGTTCAGAAAACGTTTAGATGTGACGCTTCGAGACGTGGTTTAGTGGGTTTAGCGGGCATGGTGGCATTGGGTGTACGGTTGGACTTGATGATCTTTGAGAACTCTTCCAACCATAATGATTCTATGATTCTAAGTAATACTTACTGCTCTTGTCTTCTTGTCTGTTTGCAGTGCCTCCAGAGATTGTGGGTGAAAATAAATTGGAAGATGTGAAAGTGAAAGAGAAGCACGGAGTTACCCTAACATGTGAAGTGATAGGTAAAAGTAGACAATATTACTTATCTTTGCTGATCAAACCCATGGTGTCAATTATCATTCATTCTGAACAGCATGTTTTCAATGGAATTTTCCATTTAGTGGAATTTTTAAATTTCAAATTTAACCATGATGCTTATAGCAGGACTAAATACTCCTCTTTATAAAAGTTGTATAAAATGTAACCAAGACAATAGTTGTTGTGATATTTCTTCTCTAAAGTCCTGTGGAATTTAAGAGGAGGCATGTATTGCTTCAGGAGGTTTGAAGACTTTAGAATGTGTATTCCAAAACACCTCCCTAAAGGATGTATTTTAAAAGGGCATCTGAAACTGTATTTTTATGTTTTTCAGAAATCTTGGCATATCCTGCAACAACTGATATTTGTGCTTTTCTTTACTCTGTTAAGGGAACCCTGTACCACAGATCACCTGGATAAAGGATGGGCAATCTCTCACTGAGGATGAAGATCACAAGTTTCTGTCCAGTGGGCGTTTCCTGCGAATCACCAATGCTCAAGTCACTGACACAGGGCGATACACATGTATTGCATCCAATACAGCTGGAGATAAGAGCAAAAGTTACAGTCTTAATGTGCTTGGTAAGACAGCTGGGCTGGCTCTTGCAGAGAAAATATTCATCTCAGGGGGAAAGATCAGATAATCACATTGGAATTTTGTAGTACTTTAATTACAGCAATGTGTAAGTTGCCTGTCTACGATTAAAATTTTATAACTTAGTAACTGATAAATAATAATAGTTCAGTAGAAACAGCAGTTCTGTGCTTTAGACAATCTAGAGCTGGAAAACATGGGACTATAGCAGAACATTGTCTGTATGGAGTGAGCAGGACAGCACATTGACTTATTGTGATTCAAGGAAGGAATTATCTGAAGAGCAGTTCAGATTGTGATCTCTTCATAAAAGCTGAAACCATCTGCAGCTTGTTTTTTTTTTTTCATGACAGTTATTGCATAACTAAATGCAAACAATGCCGAGTTTGTTTTCCACATCCTCATTTCCTAGGTTCATGCCTCCTACCGATCTGCTGTTCACAGGATCATCAGGCAACGGGGCTGCCAGCCGCCACGCAAGAAGTGGTGGCTGGCTTTCTAGTGACCTGTGTTTGACAAAGGCTAAGGGTGGCTGGATTCCACCGACACAGGCTGACCGTCAACTTTGGGACAAAACATAAAACTGTTGTCTGGTTCTGGGCTTCAGTGCGCCTCATAGGAATGCCTCCCAGCTATTTAAGGCTGCAACCAGCTTCCTAGACTTGAATGGGGAACAGAAAATGGGCTTTTCATAGAGATCCTTCCTCTGGTTAATGATTTTGTTGTTCCTAGTGTCTCCAACCATTGTGGGTGCAGACAGCCATGGAAATGCAGAAGATGTCAGTGTTATCCTCAACAGCCCAACTTCGCTGGTTTGTGAGGCTTACTCGTATCCTCCAGCTACAATCACCTGGCTGAAAGATGGTAATCTTTTAGAATCAAACAGAAATATCCGCATTTTGCCAGGTAAATTTTTTGTTATTGAGAAATAACATAATACTTTATTCTTTTATTGTTTAGTTTCCTGTTACAGATTTTTTTTAAGGATGTATTTCTATTAAGTGCCATGTTTGTACTTTTGTAGCACTTCCCATTCCAATATTTTTAAGTGCTTCACAATTAACTGATTATTTACTTTTATTTTATTTGTATTCAGGTATTTATCCTTTTGTTCCGTAAAGCTAAATGATGGCAAAGAAGTTCATTGAAATTAATAATGAATGTCAATAACTTGAAATTAAGTGTGGAAATCAGTTGGAGAGGGACATAAACAACAACGTTAGTAAAAAGAATGAGGTGGCATTTTTCCAGGTCATTAGTGGTTTGCCATTTTTAATTAGTGGAGGAACTGTTACCTAGCACATGTATGGAGGTGGAAAACAAGAACAAGCTTTGCTGGTAACACTGAAGTAATGTAGATGAACAAGTACTTTAAGATTGTTAACTGCAAGTGTTCAGAGGAAGAATGAGTCGATATTGATAGTGAGGAATTGAATTACAACATGGGGGGACAATTTCTAGGAATGCGGTGTGAAAAAAGCTGCAGGCAAATGGAATAGTGACTTATCTCTGAGAAGACAGACAATATAAATCATGAATAAACAGGATACTATGGGAAGGAAATTGATGGATGTCAAAGTTGTAGAGGCCACCTAAAGTCTTAAATCCTACCAATTCATTCATGGTTACACTTCTTCTGGCGCTGTGGCTGTTGGTTCTGTCCATTCTCCAGAGGGAGTTAAGGGCCTTGAAACAGAAAGGCAGCTCAGAGGCTCACATCCGCCCCGTATGTTGAATAGTCCCTTTTCACTTAGTCTTACCGATTATACCTCCTTTCCCTTTTTCTGTGAATGAAATGCAGAACCCTAAATCACTTTTTCCTAGCTAAATAGCTTCAAGAAATTTCTTGTACAGAACTATATAGGCAAATTTTCCAAGAATCTGTAAGCAACAGGAGTTGTGATCCAAAGCACTCCTGCAAATTGCGCGTTCATTTATTACGCAGTATACATGGTGGTAAGCAATCAGTTTTTCATGCTTATCTAAGGGCAAGATTTGGACCAATGGGTTGAAAATATGCTGCAGAAACTATTTAAATCATTGAGAAGCAAGAGTATAACATAGATGCTATTAAAGAATGATGTGTTTTGACAGGTGGCCGAACCCTGCAGATTCTAAATGCGCAGGAGGACAACGCTGGAAGATATACCTGTATAGCCACAAATGAGGCTGGAGAAGCTTTGAAACACTATGAAGTGAAAGTCTACAGTACGGAAATACTTCTAAATTTTTTCAATTTTTTTTTTTTTTGCATTCTTCCATTTTATCCCCTTTGCAGTGTTACCTATCCTGGTGAATACAAGGATTTTTGTTAGTAGCTTTGCTTAGCAAACATCTGCCTTAGCTCATGGCATTGCTTGAGGAAAGACACTAGAAAAGTTTGCCGTCACATCCTTTTACAAATACTGCTGTTGGGCTAAAAATCTTTATACCACCCAGGGGAAGACATTTAAGAAGCACTGAACTCCAGTTTCTTCTGAAGTGCTTTTTCTGGTAATGATTTTCAAATAGGACGAGTGCAGCACAATGGGAGATGTGAGCAGAGAAAATCATGAGCAAAGAACCTATTTTAGAAAAAAAAAAAGAGGGGAGGAGACGTGTAACATCTAATGGGAAACTTTCTTGAGGAAGGTAAAACAGGAGGATACTATTTTTATAACCTTCTGTAAAACACCATATGCACAAAAGCTTCCCCATTCAAGGCTTCCTGTCAGCACATTGTCCTTCAAGCATCTGTGCCTAATACTCTGTTTTAATGCTCAAACTCTTCTTTAAGAGCTCAGTCAAGCATGATTTTTTCATCTTTTTTTTTTTTTTTATTTCCTAGTTTGAATTGCAGTTTGGTTTGCTCCTTCACAGTAACTGTGCTGTTATTTTAATTACACTAAGTCCCTAATAAGGCCCCATTGGATTTGGAATAATGAGAAGATGACAAAAGAGTTCATTATTGAAGTATGGCTATGTAGCAACATAAAGCCCTCCACCCCCAAATACCATTGCAACTGTCAGTTATTGTGGTACTGTAAGCATTAGGGAGAATTTAAAGTGTCCCGTTGAAAAAAGAATGGAAAATGCTTTGAAGGCATTTAAAATAATTTGAAAGATATTATGAGACCAGGGTGGGGGGTAGCTTAAGAATTTTGAAATGCTCTGTTTTCATTCTGATTGGGAAGGAAATGAGATTTTGCAACACTGGGATTTCAGTGGAATGGAAATGTTGAGTTTTGACCAGCTACTCTGAATGTGGACTTCAGTTCAAACATATGTTTCTGAGAATATTAGTTTCCATTAAAGTGCTTTTTAATGACTGTAGTACACTGAACTTTATAGTATTTAAGCCAAACACATAAGAAAGTGCTATAGCTGGGTAAGGCTGTAGTCAGGTTTGCACGTCTAAAACTGTTGAACACAGTTTTATATATTTTTATATATATACGTATGCTAAAAATAGTTTCAAATGCATGTATATATATATAAAAAAATAAAAACTCAGCTGTGGGGAAGAGGCAGATTATAGGGGGAATGCACTTGCTTTCCCTGAGGTTATCTTCCAGGATTTCCCTTTGTCCAGTTAATTTTGAAATGCTGCATAAGCCAATAAGTCATGGAAGTCCCTGTTGCTCCCTCTGTTTTTGTGCAGTTCCACCCACCATTAACAAAGGGGATATCTCAGGGATGGGTCTCTCCCCTAAAGAAGTGAAGATCAAAGTAAACCACAGCCTTACCCTGGAATGTGAAGCTCACGCCATTCC
>NW_009599825.1:0-3163 GCF_000690535.1 Cariama cristata | reverse complement strand
CATCAGCTGGTACAAGGACGGACAGGCCAGTCACAAACTTAATTCTTTCTAAGGGGTGCATTTTGTACAGAAACAACTGTGTGTTCACCATCGCTATGAATTCCTGTGGTGTAACAGGCTCACCTGCACTGCTGAAGTCAGTGCCATCCCACCATCCCGCTGGTCGGATCACCCCTCGCACATCCTGGGGTGTTTGCTGTTGGCCAGACCTCTGCAAATTCGAACCCTTGCTTTTTTTGTGTGTGCTTGGCAGTGCACGGAGACATCCGTGCTGGAGTTTCCAGGGCCTACCACTGGCCCATGGTGTGACCACATGTCCCTTTGCTGTTGTGTAAAGACCCCAAAGGCCCTGTTACAGAATGGCCCCATGCTTGGTTCCTCCTGCCCTTGCAGAAGTTGCAGAGAGCCTCCCACTTGGTTCTGGCAGAGCTTGCAAAGCCACAAAAGCATCTGGATCCTCTGCGAGGGGGAGGAAGGCATGTTCCTGCCACACAGAAGCTTCACGACAGCATCGCTCTGGAGGAGCAGCAGTTTGGAAGGGCAGTACGAGAGAATCGTACTGATGTGCAGTCTACTGGGGTCTGGCTATTAATAAAAAAGAAATGGTCCAAATCTTCTGTAAGAAAGGAGAATATAATCTCATGCTTTAACTGTTATTGGTAGGGCCCTTATCATGCAGCAGACTGCTGCAGCTGGACCAGCTTTTCCTGGATTTATCGAGTGTGCAGAAACAGCCTGGAGCCACAGGAGAGACTGTATATACCCTCCATCTGTTTTGAGCATACGCTGTAATTCTAGGATCTCCTGGGTGTACTGATTGTATTGCCGATGAAAAAATATGTTGGGGGAAGTTGAGAGGTCCCCAAAGAAAGAGAATGCAGCTTCCTGCCACTGTCAGAGCAGCAGCTTTTTCTTAGGTTGCCCCTGGGTAAATGGCTTTCCCTCACATCCATGGACTAAACTGATTGTCCCCTGCAGGTCAGGAGTTCAGTGCTGACTCCCTCATGTGTTTCATTTCAATTATCGAGAGATACAGGTTGTATTAGTGTAGTCTCTCCTGTCACGTGTGATGTAAATTCTAGGGACAGTAACGTCTAATCCTGTGTATCTCTGTGCTGCATCCATTGGATGTTCACACCGTGCCCTTGCCGGGCAGCAGATCCTAGTGGTTGTGTGGCTGTAGGGTGGGTTAGATCCAGTTGTTCACCTCATAGAAAACTGATAGTCTTATGCTTGTAGGTTTTCCATCAGCTCATCAACTTGGCCAGTGAGTTCAGGGCTTGAATCGGCCCGATTTAATCAGATGTCGTGAGAGCCCTTGCCTGCTGGGGATGGCACTGCTCCTTTCAGCAGCACCTTGCAGCTGGGGTTAGGAGTGATGGCAAACCACATCCTGTTAGGAGACCAGCTGCCAGGATCAGAGAGGTGAAGATGGAGAGTTTCTGACAACCAGGAAAAGAAAACTGTCTCCAGGAACTTGGAGTTTGATCAAGTTTACTCAGGGAGGAGAAGATTTTGGTCTGAGGCAAAGGAGGAGCAGATGAGAGGAGAGCTGGGCTGTGCCACCTGTGGCCAAGGCTGCCGTCCCAGGAGCACCTGGCTTAGGACTGTGTCCTAAGTGGTGACCCTCAGTAGTTTGGTTTCCGAAGCAACTCCTTTCTTCATGTAGATTGAAAGTCAGCCTTGCTGGAAGCATTAGCAAAAATTGAAGGATGTTCTGTTGTTAGTGGTATCAAAGCAGAGGAAATAGCAAAACCAAAATAATGCTCTTACTCCCGGTATACTGCCTTAGGAAGGATTTTGAAACAACCTGAGTTTGAGGAAAAGAGAGATGACATCATTTTACTTCCACAAATATGGCTATTTCTAGTCTATGTTTTGCCAAGTATTAATTTCCATGTAAAATTACATTACAGCCACTTAAACCAGATGATCATGTCATTATCCAAGCTAGTGGCCGTACTCTGCAGATTAAGGAGGCTCAAGTATCAGACACCGGTCGTTATACTTGTCTGGCATCCAACATTGCTGGAGAGGATGAAGTGGAATTTGATGTAAATATACAAGGTAAACAGAGTTCGGATCATAAAATTCTTCAGGTAGCCTCCTTTTCTAATGTTCTGGGATGCTGGAATTCTTTGTAATTTTGTATCTTTTACACCTGCTTGGTCTAATCCAATGCTTTTCTGTGATTTTTATTTCATGTATGTTTTGCTCGTCTTTAAGACATACAGTATTTGATTATTCTTTCTTTCACATTTTGTGACATATGCGGTGTTTCTGAAGTCAGTGGAATGACATAGTGACTCTGATCTTCCTCTAAATGACATGAAGAAGTTTTAATTTAGCTTAAACTGAGACGTTGTGTTTTATTTATCTGTATTGAGTAGTATTTAGAGGCCCTAGACATAAGCATCTTGTTGGCCTACACACTGTGTGTAAGTACAAGAAGACAATCATTAGTCATTTCTGAAAACTTAGACAAAATTAGAACTTGAATGAAACCAGATAGCTTACTATCGAAGTATTATTGTTCATTAATGCCCTCTGTGTTTTGTTACCAGGTCTTCTTACACTGTTATTTATTAGTCTTCAGAAAATATTCAGTAGATCGCTCGATTGTTAATTCTGATGAAAAGAAATAGAATTTTCCTGGGTAATTTAAATTGAGGGGAGGGGTTAATTTCATACACTTTATTTTTATTGCTGCTATTTAACAATTACAGTAGCTTTTCATTTCTTGACTTTAAAACTAGCTATTTCTGCTGTAAAATTCTGACATTTTTCCCATTCTCGGTTGTAGTTCCTCCTAGTTTCCAAAAGCCTTACAAGGAATGGGAAGCTGGTAACAGGGTAGATAGAGGAAGAGGCGGAGAAAGTAAAGATGTGATTGTCAACAATCCCCTTTCACTGTATTGTGAGACCAATGCTGTTCCTCCTCCAGTTCTTACGTGGTATAAAGATGGCTATCCTTTGAGCTCTAGTGATAAAGTACTAATATTACCAGGTGAGTATTAAAATCTCACTCTCTGACCTTAAGAAATGGCATTAGAGCTAGCATTTGTACAGTAATAACAAACTTTTCCCCTTCAAAACCCCGCTTTGATGTTCTCTTCAGGTTTTCTTGGCTGGAAATGTGTCACCGTTTAAGGCTGGGCCAGCA
>NW_009599824.1:43793-49382 GCF_000690535.1 Cariama cristata | reverse complement strand
AGGTGGGGGGTGGGTGGGGATGCGAGATCTGCTGCTGCCATCTCCTGGAGGAGCCGTGGATCGCGTGGGGTGTTTTAGGAAGAGCACAGGCAGCTGGAGAAAGGGTTAGGTAAAGAGGTGGGGGGTGGGTGGGGATGCGAGATCTGCTGCTGCCATCTCCTGGAGGAGCCGTGGATCGCGTGGGGTGTTTTAGGAAGAGCACAGGCAGCTGGAGAAAGGGTTAGGTAAAGTTCAGCCCAAATCTAGGCACGTCAGGCCCAGGTACATTGGTACCATGCCGTTTGGACCCCAGCAGCACTCACCTGTTGCCACCTCTTATGGCCAGAACTTTGCAGAGCATCCCCCAAAATCAGCGGACTGTGCCAAACAAACCATTAATAATTCAAATAGCCGTGACCCCAAATCTTGCTCAAACCTGCCCCTGTAGTGTTTTGGCCTCAGGTTGGTTTCAGCCTAGGGAGCTTTGGGCACGTCTTCTCCTGGACTGGTCTCTCTGGGAGGACCCTGAAGGGTTGGTGAGGTCAACTCAAGAATGGAGAATGGCCTGGAGGTGACTGCTCTTAGAAGAGAAAGCCCTGAACCAGTTGGTCCCATCCGTAATGCACAAAGGGAAACGGCAGCAAGGAAATACAAGCAGTAGTAGAGGGTGATGTGTAAATCAGGCAGATGGGAGAGGATGGGTGTGAGGTTGAGCTGCGTGCGTGAAGACAACAGAGACAATGCAGGTGGGATATGTTAGAAGCTGCAGCTGATCGTTGTTTCTCAGTGTTACAACCAAGAGCTGTAGCTTTTCTGCAGATTGCAATTTACTCTCATCTTTCTTATAAGCAGGCAGCCCACAGAGATGAGAGACCCCAGCCCGCAGGGCAGAGCGGCTGCTTCCATCTGGATGGAAACCTCGGGCTGCGGAGGGCTTCCTTCTAATGAAGGTGAGGTGAGGGACCCAACGTGGGTCCCACCACGGGGCAGCTGATGGGAGACCCAGCCTGGATTCCTGCAGCTGGTTGTTATGGGGACAAAAGGACCGGAGCTGAAACACGGGACTGCTTGTGCTAATGGCCAAAATCACTGCAGTATTAAATGATTTTAAATGGGGGAAACCTGATGCCGTGCTGGGTCATCATTACTATGCTATGCTATGCTTCCTCGGGATGTCCTCGTCCCATCCCGGGGCTGAGTTTGCACTGGAGTGGATGAGAGATGCTTGGATCATCCCTACTGCCAGCTCAGTCAGCAGCATCTCCTGCAGTCCCTTCAGCAATCGCTGTCCCATCGCAGCCTCTCTCCTCGCTCGTAACCTTCCCTCCACGAGTTCTGCTGCTCCCCCTCCACCACCTGAATCCTGCCCTCCCCAAGGAGCTCACGCAAAGCGTGAGGAGCTCACACACGACAGCCCAGAGGAGCATCTTCCTAGCAGGAGGACAGAGAAAGAACATAAGTCACACAAATGTTGCCCAGGTCTTTTGGTGTGGGAGCCTGCCCAAAGGTACCAGCACAACCAGGGCACCCGTGTCCTGCACCGTGCAGCGCAAACGTGACTGCGGTACCCACGCTCCCGATTCCAGACTCACGATTCCCTTGCCAGGCTGAAACGAGGCCGTTGTTCTGCTCTGTCCTCTGACCTTAATTTGATGCTGGCAGAAATGTTCCTTTGAGACAAACCAGAAATCTCTGTCATCTGCAATGACCCTGGATGCATCTGACCAGGAGGTGTTTTAGGAGGAGATGCCAGTCCCTCCTACAGTTCATG
Source organism: Cariama cristata (assembly GCF_000690535.1). NCBI lineage: Eukaryota > Metazoa > Chordata > Aves > Cariamiformes > Cariamidae > Cariama > Cariama cristata. The sequence continues at coordinate 47,632 of NW_009599824.1, read as the reverse complement.
TCCAATTCCTCTCTGAGCATACAGCAAGATCCTCTCTGTAACCATTTTAATCCTGCTTTTAGGGCCTCTTAACCAAATTTCAGGCCACCAAAATGGTCTGAAAGGAAGCCCAAAGGGAAGTGGGCCTCTCTGCTGCCAGACTGCGTCCCACAGGGCAGGTCTGCAGAGGACCTCTAAGTTTTAGAGACAACCACATCAGCTGGGTAAATTGTTGTGCTGAAGATGCCCAAAGATGAGGTTACAGCTGTAAAAGTCCTGCTGTGTCCGTTCTCTGTCCCTCAAAGCGGGTAGTCGTGCATCTTGGCTCCCACCTCTGCATCCACCCTTTGCCTGAAGAAGCCCCTGAGTTCATCTGGTCCCCTACGTACCTTGGCATGAGAGTCAAGGGGAGATCGTCCACCTCAACAGCAGCTGGCGGGGAGCACAACGTGCAGCAGAGCTGGGTGTCCGTGGCCCAGGGAGGAGGGTTTGCATCCCATCCTCTGTGCACTTCAGTTGTCCATCTCTCCCCGTAGGATGCATCAGGAGACCAGGGCACGGGCCCAGGTGGGTCCAGCTTTTGCAAGGTTGGGAGCACGGCTCTTATCCACAGGGAGCCAGGCAGCAGAGGGTCTGAGTCCCCAAGCAGCATCAGATCGGCTACCAACTGCCAAGCTCAGATGCCACCTGAGGAACGAGAGGGTTCCCACCACCAGTTTCTCTACTGGATCATTTGAGCTGGAGAACCTACCCCCCTCCCACAGCATAGAATCATAGAATCATTATGGTTGGAAGAGACCTCAAAGATCATCAAGTACAACCTTCTACCCAACACCACCATGCCCACTAAACCCACTAAACCATGTCTCGAAGCGCCACATCTAAACGTTTTTTGAACACCTCCAGGGATGGTGACTCCACCACCTCCCTGGGGAGCCCGTTCCAATGCCTAATGACTCTTACAGTGAAGAAGTTCTTCCTAATATCCAACCTGAACCTCCCCTGGTGCAACTTGAGACCGTTAAGCATCCCAGTGCTCTGGGGGCGCTTCCATGGTTGCCCATGGGAAAGAAAAATAACTGAGAGCACAGGCTGATGTGCTTCAGGGACTGAGCTATCTTCAGGCACTGCAGCCACTGGAGGCACTGGGGCTGAGAGAGGTCCAGGGTCCCTGTGATGGGTGGATGTGACTCCTGTGGTCGCAAGGGGAGAGGCTGTGACAGCAGGAGGCTCCTGTAGAGCAGAGACAGTGGCTGGGAAGAAGTTCAGGCTCTTCCACTGCCACCGATGAGACGATTTTAATGCCCTGAAACCTCTTGAGGACAATGGCACCTGGCCAAGATGCTCCACAGCCCGCTGCATCCTGAGTTACGCCGTTTAATTAATTTTCCTCTCTGGATCGATGAGTTTTGGGTTTGCCTCCGCTGCTGAGAAACCGTGCGGTACCTTGGGAGAGGGTGAGGATTCACACCCGGCTGCACAGCATGAACCCGTCTGGCACCTTTGACTTTTGAACCGTGCTCACTTTCACCCTGTGGTTCGCCAGCTGCAGCTGTGATTTCCACCCCTCCCCGAGGAATACCAGCGCTGGGGTTTCATCGGGGTGAATGGGAATTAAAACACACAACAAGGGCAAAACCCTCCTTAAAAGAGAAAATGTGCCATTCATGGAAGTGATAAAAGGAAGAGAGGAGAAAAACCCCAACTTTCCTATGTCCAGAGTTACCTGCCAAAATACGTAGGACAGTTGTAACTATCGTGCATATTTGTGCCAGTCACTTGATTTTTATGAAGGCAAGGAGGACAGCAGTGAAGCCAGTGAGGATGCCAAGGAAACCACTTCTGTCAGCAAGTGCCATACACTGAAATTCTTTGGGTGCAAGGGAATGACTTGCACTGCCAAAGGAGAAAAGAAAGAGAAGAGAACACAAAGTGGAATAAAGACAACAGGCAATGCGAACCAGGATTGCTTCAACTGCCTGAATGAAGGAGAACAGGTCCCAGAGAGATCTGCTTGCTCCTTGGGTCCCTCCTTTCCAAAATCTTGTGGTGCTGTCGTCCAACACTTTGCAGAAGAGCTGATCTGGGTGGTTTGTGCGTTGCACAGAGCTGGGGAGGTATCCTGCCTCCAGTCTCTCCATCAAACACTTTATTTTTAATTTATTGATTTCTCTACTGCATCCATCTCACCTCAGTATGTTCACTCACCACCCCACCGTAGTTTCAGCAGTTCCCTCCCTCTCTCTTTCACACCAGGCTCTGGCAGCTCTAGCTGTGCCATTTTTTGCCCAGGCTCTCCTAGTTCCCTCCAAGCCTCATGGCCGTGACCTCGGCGTTTGCTCCTAGCAGGCAGCACTTTAGTCTCTATTTGGATCTCTCCCATTGACAGACCGATGGCGTTTTCTCAAAGAAGTCTGCTGCCACACAGATCCTCCACCTGGCACTGGTGTGGATGTCCGGTCCTTTCTCTTTTGTCTCTGCATTAGCAGGACGGTGATTTCTCACCATTTTCTGTGCATCCTCTGGTTCCTGTTTGGCCTCTGGTCTCTGGCTATCGTCTTCTCTTCCAGTGGACCCTGCTGCTGACTTCATCTTACTTCATCTTCTCAACCTTGTTTCTCCTCCCCCAGCTGGCCTTCTCCTCTTTTTTCTTCCCCCAAATCCATACTTCTGGGTTCACTGTTCTTCAGACCTCCTGCCCAGCAGATATCCGCAGCTTCTCGGTCATAGGTGCACGTGCATCTTCTACCATCTTCTTCCACCATCTTCCACCATGCCCTCAAAACCTGTCTTGCAGAGTTCTTCAGCGTCCTGTTTCCTCAAAACTTCACCATCTTCAATTTGCAGCCTGCAGCTCCCATTCCATGGATCTTTTCTTTCATCAACTCTATCATTTGAGACCTGTTCGGTATTAACTCTGAATCATACCTTTTGTTTGGGTAGAAAATGATGGAAACTCTTCATTTACCCGGGATTCAGGGATATCCATCAGTCCCTGAAAACTTGTTGGACCTCTGGAATAGTCAGTAAGACAGCTGCACATACATACACGTATACATGCATTTAATATATAGGTAATTTCCAGGTCACTCATACGTAGGAGCAGCAAGGCTGCAGTCTGCAGAAGTGACGGGCAGAGCTAACTTGTATATGCAAACCCTAAGGGTAGAGAACATCTCAGACTTCCTGTGCGTACGTGGCCACCGGTACAGATGCCCTCAGCACACACATAAGATGCATCAAGCTCAGTGCTTGCTTTTCCTGGAGAGACGCATGGGATTCCCTGCATTTGGTGCCTCTGATCCTTCCATTAGAGCTAATGCACAGAAGTCGCACCCAGATCCAGCTCCCGTTCTTTTCTTTACCCTTCTCTGTCCCTGCAGTGAAGTATTAGAAGGTCTCACCTAAAGGCAAATCAAACATGCCTGGAATTGCCCCCCATACCAGTTCCCCTTCATCCTCCATTGATGGGCTCCCCAAGCCTCCACCTTCTGCTCCTTAGACTTTGGAGTAAGCAGAAGTTGGGGTAAACTGGGTTTCATCAGCTGGGAATGGCTGAGCTGGACTTTGGCTGAGGACATTGGAGGTATTAGATGATTCCCCAAATGACCACGAGCTGCCAGTGAAGGTCCTGGAGGGAAAGCCAAATGCAGGATGAACGCTGAAGAGATGTTTCTGCTGCGGTGTGAATGCTGCCATCCGTGACCTGCACAAGATCCCACCTGCAGCGAGGACAGTTCTGGTCATTCAATGTACGCATAGGACCAACGTGTACATCATAACTTCACTCTTAAATCTCACAATTCTAGTTCATCCATCCAGCTGCGCAGCAACATCCATTGACTTGAAGAAGACACATT